>NC_085019.1:5099220-5116720 GCF_963692335.1 Osmerus eperlanus
GCATTCCATGGCAGCAAAGCTGGCTGCCCTGTCACATGGGAGAGATTAGCCAAGCTAAGACCTCAATAGAATGCTCACTTTACTCACCCATTCCGCCAGTGCCCGCCCTCGCACCCCAAACACCCACCGATACACACACACACCCACACACACACACACACACACACCCACACACACACACACACACACACACACCCCAACCTGACCGTTCCTCGTCTAGACAGCAGTGCGAAGCGATTATTATTGGTATTATTAAGACTTCTGCGCTGACTCTCCTTTCTGTCCCTGTCACGTTCCCAGCGGAGCGTATGAATAAACATGCGGAGCGACCAGACCCACTGTGGAGAGGGGGGGCGGGGCGGGGGGTACACTTCCTCCCCAGAACCCCCCGGGTCTGGTTTGCAACCCCCCCCCCTCCACGCCAACTTTGGGTCATAATTCCTGGAGCTGGACACGGAATATCTTAAAAGTCCATATTTACATTGGATTTTCAAAACTTCAATTTTCAGCTGTAATTGAGGTTTCGTCCCGGCCTCCTGGCTCCTCCGGTCTAGCTCCCCATCATCATAATGCAGTTATTCTGTAGACGGTCACAGAGAATATCCTATTCAACCATGCCACCACCACCACCACCACCAGCACTTCTCCTCGCCAGACCCGAGCACAGCAGGACAGCTCTGACTAGCAGGAGGCTGGAGGGAGGGAGGATCCTTCCAGGAAGAGGAGTTTCAGAAGGGGCTGGGGTGTGGATGCGGCTGCCCGGAGGGAGGCAGGATGAGCCTGGCCGGGGCGGAGGAAGGAGCTGGGGAGATCTGGGTTGAACACAGCTCTCCTGGGGGGTAGCCTCAGAACAAAGCCATCTGAGTGCATTTACTGACAAAGGGAGAAACACATATGGTTTATGTTTGTAGCATGTCAGACTCACACCGATTGCCCCCTGCCTCTCATGCCCTTACCCTCTCATCTTCATTTGCATGTATCCCTTCAGAAGCAGGACTGTTAGATTAAGATCCATCAGATGCTGACCTTGGTTGCTTATGGAAATGTATGTCACGTTTTTTGCCCCGGGTTCGGTTTAAAGTACCAAACTGTTTTCTGCATTCAGAGGAAGAGTCTACAGCATTTCATGTGTTGGATATAAACTTTTACAGTATGTTTATAAAGTACACTACCACAATGGAAAGTGTTGAGTTGTTTCTTTCAGGTTTGCTAAGCAAGGACAAGTGGCTGGACAAGGGGTTGGGGCTTGGGGCTGGAGCTGTAGGGGCCCGGGGGCCCGGGGGCTGGAAGTCCTGGGGCCACCATGTCCCGCAACAGTGCAGAAAATAATTAGGTTTATTTTCAAGTAATGGTCTGCTGCTCAGAGCGGCACTATTGCCAAGTGCAGGCAAAAAGCTATTTTATCGCTGCCACATAAAAGGGACTCCCTCACCGCCCCCAAAATGGAGATCATTAATGAATCAGGCGGGGATGAAAAGAGTGAGGGTGGGGACAGAGAGGAAAGGGGGAGGAGGGAGGGAGGGAGAAGGAGAGAGGAAGGGATGGAGCTGGAGGGGGCGGAGGGATGAAGGGGAGAGGGAGACCGAAAAGAGGGAGGGAGGGAACGAGAGAGAGGAAGGGGGGGGGGGGGTTGGAGAGGGAGGGGAGCGGGGGGGGGGGGGGTAGATGGACAGAAATGGAGGGAGGGAAGGGATAGAGGCAGGGGAGAGAGAGAGGGAGGCGTGGAAGGAGGGAATATGCAGAGGGACGGAGGGGGAGGGGGGAGAGGGAGGGAGGGAGGGACAGAGAGCAGGGGAGGCAAGAGGAAAGGGGTATGGGCAAGTACTGCCCAATGGGAGCTGGCCAGCCCTTTGGTCTGTGCCTTAGTGGCACTCCAGCTCCTCAGCTGGTTTCCATTACAGGGAGGGAGCGAGGCAAACAGTAAGCCATAAACCCAGGAGGTTCCACCTTAAGTAGCATGACATAATGGCAGTGCAGCACCACTGTAGCAGACACTTACACATGACTGCCCGGGTACATACTGCAAACAGAACACTGCAGACTGGATCCTAGGTCACAGCAGTTCCAACACACTGCCGACTCCCAGGACTGCTCCACTGAGCTTTCAGCCTGAGCATAGCTTCTGGAACCGAAAAACAGTCTAGACTAACATAACTGCACACATGCCACCGAGAGGACACAACATGTCTAGTAATTACATTTGTATGCACACATTGTATAAGAACTAAACACGGAATATTAAACCCAGACAACAGGCATCAGATCTCATTGTGTCAAGAGAAACAAGTCGAGCTGATGAATTGGGAAAATAACTCCCCAACAGTTTAGTATGGCATTGTAAGTGTTCATGCTTGAAACCATGTTTTGTGGTGAGCTGGAAAGATCTAAATATACTTCACGCTGCTTTAAATATGACTCATATCTCCTACTCTGTGCTGACTCTAATCAAACGCTCACAGCGTCCATGTTCCTGGACGTTTCCCACACACGCACGCACACAGATACAAACACACACACCCTCACAAACATACATGCACGCACAGACACGCACACACACTCCCACACACACACACCCCAGCCTTGAATCTGTTTACCCTCATCAGTCAGTCTGCCGTTTGCCTCTTACGCAGCTCTCTGGCAGCTCCAGAGCAGCCCAGCACCGGCCCAGCCAAACCTGCAGTGGGCCTGGCTTTTACTGGACAGATTAAGTCATGCCTCTGGGTCCAGGAGACATCGTGAGACCCAGCGCGCTCCCAAACCACCGCTGATCTAACCAGAGCGGGAGAAGGGTGGGTGGAGAGGCGGTGGCGGGGTGGTTGGATGGTTGTGGATGCAGTGACGTCCGTAAATCACATCACTCCACATCAAATGCGGGACCCTGTGTGTGTCCAGCCCCCGGGAAAACAAGGGGGGGGGGGGGGGGGAGCAGCCGTCGCCACTACAGGACGAGCTCACGGCCTGGCTCCACCACAGTGCTGTTAAAAGCACACATATAAGTCATATTTACATTCTGGCCCGTGTAAACGACGACTATAAAGTCAGCCGGAGTTGTAATCCAGAGAGATGGACGAGCCCAGATGGGGGTGATTGATTTCGAAACGAGCGCAGAGACGGAGGTCAGAGCCGTGTGAACGGGGACGCGGGGAGGGCGGGGGGCTACCCGCGTCCCCGCAGCAGCGCTTGCAGGTTGCGAGATGGTGCAGTCTCTCTCCTCCTCTAAGCAGGGTTTACCTCTCTCAAGCTCAGTCCCAACAGACAACGCTTAATCACCTCCTATTGGCAGTTGACCCACTTCTTATGGGCTGGCTTGTCAGCGTGTCTCAGCAGACATATTCTGCGTCTCCATTAAGGGCGGATTAATCCCGACCCTCCATCTCCCTCGGGGCCACGGGATTACCTAGACCCGGGACACCGAGGCCCAGATTACTAACCGCTAGTCTGGGGAGGATGCATTTAACGCCACTTTCACAGACAAACACACACACACGTACACTTCCTGACACTGTCACACACACACACAGACACAAAACCTCTATGTTGACACGCCATGAGAACCCACCCTTTTACACACCCCCTCAGCAGTCAGTAGTGGAGTGAAGTCAGAGCTTGGCTCGTCACAGTGTGGGTACCTGACCCTGGGAGCTGTCAAGCAGAGCTGTGTGTGTGTGTGTGTGTATGTGAGTGTGTGTGTGTGCACCACAGGCACTCACAGCCCCTCCCTGGCGGGCCAGTCCACTTTCCTCTCTCTCTCTCTCTCTCTGTAGCAATAACCCCGCTTTGTAGCTGGATCAGTCTCCCACACAGCAGACCCACAATGCTGCCTTGTCTAGTACGGACAGGTACTGGATGGTCATCTGGATGTACTGGAGGATATGCAACACATACACAAACACACACATTTACACACACACACACACATTACTCACAAAACTCCTCCTTCCCACCCCCCCGAAGCCGCCTCCAGACACACACACACACCTACACATACACCTACACACACACTTCAAGCTGCCCCAACATCGTCAAGGCTGATGCTGATGATGATTAGTATTCATGGAGCATCCCACGCCTTCCTGCCTATTTGTTCTCCTCTCTGTTCTCACCATAAATTAAAGCTGAGAACAGAGAATTGTGATGGTTTAACTACCCCGTGGTGTGTGTGTGTGTTTTAGCATGTGTCGTGACCACTTGTACGCCAGTAAGCATGTATACACACAATATGGAATGTCCACTGAATATGCGGAGGAGGATAATCTCACGATAGTCTGCAACATCCTAGCAATGAGCCGGCATGGAAATTGGAAATCTCTTTGGAAATCTTGGCTTTTTTTCATGGCTTTCTGAACGTATTCTGTTCGGTTTCGGCCACAGGACACGGCGGTGTGGCCCAGTGGGACTACGCGCTGCCCAGACCACAGCACGCGCCCCGTCCTTCCATGTTCTGGAGAAAGGGGAAGAGGAGACCACAGTCAGCCATGCAAGGTGACGGACATCCATGATGACATGTCCAGGGTGTGCTCCATCGACTAGTAAACAGGCCGACGCGGCCGGTCGGATTCCCCTGGTCGTGTGCGCTCAGGAAGTGAGCGCGCTGACATCATTCACGCGAGACGGGCAGGGAAGTGAAAGCGGACGTCTGGTCACAGAGGCAGACAGCAGACGAGGCTGAGGGTGTTTGTGACCGCTTGTCACAGGGGGGGCCACCCCTTCCTGCCCAGGGACGAAACACACAGGATCTGGGACTAACGACACAGTCAGAGGGGAAAACCCTCCACTATAAATCTACCGGAATCCTAATGTGGAAATAATAGAAAAACTATGATTACACTTTTATAGCATCCGGATGAAGATAAATGATAGCATGAATGATAGCATAATAGAGTGAAATGATTCAATTACTGTAAATAAATACTTCCATGCTGTAGGTGTTCTAATCCCAGCAATCATGTTTTTTTAAGACAACAACAATGGAGGTTTTTTTTTTTTTCCAGAGACCTTTCAGAGTTATAGAGTAGAGTTTTGGAGCATGTGCTGGTGAAAAGTCACTTGAGCTTATTATGAATCCAATCATTAATTCCAAGTATTTTGCTACTTTTATTGTTTTTACAGAGTGAGAGAGAGGGGGTGGGGGTGAACACAGAGCAGATGGAAAAGAGCTTTCCTCAAGTACGGTCTCAACCCAGCTCCTAATTGGTATTCTTGGACGCAGTCGACAGTCCCTGCATGTGTGAACATTATACATCTCTCCACGCCGGCCCTGGGCGACAGACAGCACAGCTACCCCCCCCCCCCCGGCACAGTGGACGTGTCTCGCGCCCTGGCTCCCTCTGCCCAGGGTGCAGGGCTGGCACCACCCCTCCCAGGGTCCCGGATCCTCATTCCACCCAGCGGTCAAGGTGTAAGGCGCCCGTCTCAGACACCCCACCCTCACCCCCATAGACCCCTGTGATTGCGCAAGCATTGGTGGACCCAGCACTGGTGTTGTGGGTGGAACATGACTCACGTCCAGGGCACTAGTACGTTTTCCAACATCATGTTCCTGGATGCTGTGGAACCCAGGTCTCGCTCCGAGTATCGTTTTTCACTTTCCAGCTCCCTATAATTGAACAAATTGCTTTGAATCAGATTGACTTGGATGGTCTGGTCTTTGTTATAGGGGGGCGGGGGGGTCAGAGACTAGAGTGATTAAAGGATCACTAGCAAGCTCAGACTTAAATGATGACAAACTGTACGGAGCTGCCTGGTAATGCTTACTCCTAAGAGGCCAGGCCCCGTGACTGAGCTGCTGTAACGAGCACTGCTGACCCCAAGGGTCACGGGAGGACACAGAGGCAAGCCCAGGTCTGTGTGTCACTTTCTGTTTCTCTCCGTGTGACTCTCTCTCTTTGTCTCCTTATCTATGCATCTCTCTCTCTTTCTCCTTCCCTCTCTATATCTCTCTTGTTCTTCCCCCTCCCCCTGTCTCTTCCTCATTCCCTCGGCCCTTCCTTCTCTTTCCCCTCTCTCTTTCTGGAGAGTACTGACCTGAGCATGGTTCCGCAGTGTGTGGGAGGGGGGGCTTGTGTGCGTGACTGTTACTCGCTCTGTCAGTTATTGTGGTAAATCACATGTTTGCGTGTGTGTGTGTGTGTTCAATCAGACTACACAGGAAATGAGAGACACACACATCTTGAACTGTGTAGAGTTTAGCTCGAAGGAAGAATGTGTTTCATTGCTGACACTGATGTAAAAAGACATTGGCTTAGACAAACACAGACACACACACACACAGGCTCAAGGTGAGTGTATTTATTGCCAAGTGATAATAGTCTGTGAGGTGACGCCAGCTGACAGCCATGGCAGATCGACTTTCCGGGGCCAGCATGTCGCCTTTGACAACCTATCTTGCGTTTCAGGAGCCGGGGCACTTCAGGGGGCAAATATTTCATTAAAGAAACTCTCTTTATATCAGGTATCTTTATTAAACATGGCTCCTGCACTCATGTCATGTAGCCAACTTGGTACATGTTATAACTGGATACATTTCCAGTATGTATCAGAAAACAAAACCTTCACCTTGAGCCAGAGAAACACAATAAGAGCCTTCTAATCTCAGGGTATTACTTTCGCTGAGACAAATCCTCTGTCTCCACCCTCGAGGCTCGCATTTCACGACCCTCTTTGTCAGTTTTCAATATGGCTGCCATGGTTTTGGCAGGGAGGACGGTGGGATAGTCACTGAGGTGTGGCGCTCAATGCAGCATGGGAGATTCTGGCTGCAGGACGCGGTGTACGCCGTCTGACTGGAAGACAAGCCCTCCATATGACGTGACCAACCAGGACGAGGAGCATCGGGGCCTCGTTTGGCCGAGGATCCATCACAAGGAGAGAAAAGGGAGAGAGGGGGGGGGGGGGTGAGGGCGAGAAAAAAGGATCTGAGAGAAAACCAGACGGGCGGCCCCACGGTTACACCAGCAGTGACCGTGTCCTGTCTGCTGGTGCTTTAAAAGTTCTCCCTTTCGGATCAGGGGAATCGTACTACTGTGACACGCACAAAAACGCCTGCACCAATTGGACTTCTTCTTCCTCCGTCCGTCATTCCCAAGGTATCACTTGCTTTACCTGCCTGCCAGCCTGCGGGTCCTTCCAACAGGGAGCGGCACCAACCCCCCTCCCCATCCAATAACACCAGGTAATGGACCAGGGCACAGAGAACCGCCAAAATGGTCCTACACTCCGCTGCCAAGCACTCTGGGAAATAATGATTTTTTTTCTTCACCCACAGATGAAACAAAGGCTTTGAGGAACTGGAGCTGCACTGTGCTGTACTCACCATATCCATTACAATCTAATGAGCACCTGCTGCTCTCGGCTACTTATAAGCTTCCCTCTCCGAGTACGTTCGGAGTTAGGATACAAAAGGGGACTGGGAGGTAAGGCGGGACTGGTCACACCGTTCTCACAGTAAGGATCATTATCGTGGTGAGATCAATCGAATGGGCCCACGTGAGCCCGGAATCCCATGGAAGGTTCTCATGTCAGCGACCCGGACTTGTGCAGTCAGAGCATGGTTGTGTAAACACAGAGACGGTCTTTGAGATCAGTGTCTTCCCACGCATCCTACCGCTCCGAATGCCATTGTCTCCAGGACCATATCAGGGCAACATGTATCAAGAAAGTGGAAAGTTTTCAAGCTGACATCATACAAACCACGGAGCCGAGAAGATGGAGAAGATATCCCCGGACCCCTCTGGGCGGTCCAGGAGGGGTAAACAAGTGAGCCTGTCCCTCCGTAATCGGGTGAGTGTCATTGAGACATGACCAGCACCTCTCTCGATTCACATACAGGAACACACTGGGCTGAGATACCATCAAACACAGTCGATAAGATCACATGAAGGCCTCCAAACATCCCTCCGTGAACAATACCCATAATTTGTTCATCTTGCATCCGTCCCTGACCATGCATCCGATCTTTTGTCGTGTGAACATGAAAAGAAAAAGAGAGAGAGGAAACGGAAAAATAGAGAGAGAGCTACTATGCTGTCAAATGATTTTCCTTTTCGTGGACAAGGTAAACGTGTGTCTTTTGATGTGTGAGAGCCTGCGCCTCACTTCAGTCAGTGTGTCTGTTTGTGTTTGTGTGTCCAAATGTGTGTGGGCCACACACCCTCGCACGTCCTCTCTCTGGCCGTCCTCCCGGGGAACTGAGGGGAGAATCTGACAGGTGTCAGAAGAGATGGAGTAAAAGTATCTGTGTTCGGGGACACAGTGCGTCCTGAAGGCGCCTATTATGAAAGTAAACATTCTGCCGTCGCCATGGGGAAGGCAGAGCAGTGGGGTGGTTGCTAGGAGCGCTGACAGCCCCGTGTCAGGACAGAATTCCACCTCTCTGTACAGGACGTCCATCTGTCCACCCTTCTATCCCCCTGCCTATCTCCCTCCTCTGTCTTTTTCACTCTATCTTTCACCTCCTCTTTGTCTCCTTCTCCCCATTTCTGGTATTTCCTGCTGCAGGTAGGCCATACCTTTCTCTCACACTGAGCGAGGCTTTCCCCCGGGCTGTAGCACTGGAACATTCTGCAGCACACCTGATGGCGGTTGGTTTGCGGGTCCATGTGTCGTACAGTCGGCTTGTTGTAAGAAGGCAAATATCCTGGACAGCGACCTTTCATCTAACCGCTTTGATCTGTATTTCCCAAGACACAGGCCTAATAGATAAGACATGTAAAAAAAGGCTTCCGTCACTTCACTGGGCGCCGATATCAAGATGAAAGGCCTTGTAAAAAAAAAATGCTGATTCAAGACTCTGGAAACTTTACAAACGGCAGGAAGGTGGGATTAAGCCATGGTTTATCATTCTCACAGATGTTGATGAATGCCCTCTGTGACTTTTCCAGTTCCTGGTTCAGGGACAGAGTCTGTCCGCAAACAGTTTCTAAAGCTAACATTTTGAGAGTGGTATGGTGAAACAACCACTGTGACATGGGTCTCTCTCTCTCTCTCTCTCTCTCTCTCTCTCTCTCTCTCTCTCTCTGTCTCTCTCTCTCTCCCCATAGCTGAGTCGGTACTGAGCTGTCAGCTTGCAGTACGAGTTTCGCGTGACTCACTTTTTCTTATTTGTGCTTTGTTTGCATAGATACAGTGCAACAAAAACAAGTGCGACTTCCAGAAGAGGAACGACGTCATCCAATATTGAAAAGAAAAGGTAGCCGTTGAGAGGTGCCACGGGCTGTTTTGTGATGACATCAGAATGCAATTTGTCAAAGTGTGTGCGTGCGTGCCACCGTCTCTGTTTCCCATCCAAAGTGCCTCCAAAAAAGAGGCCGCTTTCAAAACGATGACATTTACATCATGTTCGGAGGCTCGTCACCGCCAGCACTCGCTTAATCCCGCCCTAATCTGGTGGGCAGACAGAGGAGTGGAAAGCAGCGGTGCGCAGACCAGTTGGCTGAGGGGGATCTCCTGCATCCAGATCCAGATGAGCGGAAAAGATTGCGTCCATCATCCACAGCGGTTGCAGCTCCGGGTTACAAAAAAAGGTTTGCATATTAAATTCGCACGCCCACACACTCGTTGGCCTTGACGGATGACTTTGTACGTCATATGCAACTGCCTCGGGGAAAAGGTAACGCTGTTCCAAGCTAAACACCCCCGGGCCACAGGTCACGCCCAGAAAGAGGTCTGCACTGACGTTCATCCAAACCCAGTGTCCATCTTCCCGTCCTTTGACCACATTTATCCATCCATCTCTCCATCTGTCCTTCCATTCACCCATCCATCCATCTCTCCATCTATCCTTCCATTCACCCATCCATCCATCTCTCCATCTATCCTTCCATTCACCCATCCATCCATCTCTCCATCTATCCTTCCATTCACCCATCCATCCATCTCTCCATCTATCCTTCCATTCACCCATC
This sequence comes from Osmerus eperlanus, assembly GCF_963692335.1. Lineage (NCBI taxonomy): Eukaryota > Metazoa > Chordata > Actinopteri > Osmeriformes > Osmeridae > Osmerus > Osmerus eperlanus. The sequence continues at coordinate 5,109,123 of NC_085019.1, forward strand.
CATCCACCTCTCCATCTATCCTTCCATTTATCCATCCCTCCATCTGTTCCTCTGAGAGTGCACGAGGCTCTCAACTCCATGCAGCCCAGCAGACTGATGATGGTATGGGGTGACACAGAGCAGACCAGAGCTCGCAGCCACACTGTAAATGAATATGGTGGGTGGGAGAGCGAAACAGAGACTAAATATTGATTTAGTGCGACTGCTCCAGCACCTAGGCTTTAGCAGCAGCTAGGGTAATGGTTATACCTCTGTCCCGGTACCTCTCCCTCTCTGCCTCAGACATTGACCAGGAGTGTTTGCCTGCGAGCCAGCAAGGGGAAATAGTGTTAAACAGTTGGGAGTTGTGCTGAAAGACGAGTCCAAACAACTGATGCCATTACGCTACGTGAGAAAGCCACTCGCTAAGGAAGATTACCAGATTTGCTACAGTCTTCAGTGAGCTCTTTGCACAATTTAGCCTTGTTTCACGCAACATGCTGCATGCCACAACTCAACAGTTGCTCTAGGCCTAGGCCTAGGCTGTAGGCGAACAAAATGAATGACCTGGTTGACCAATTTGATTTGATTTATATATAAATCATTATATACATGTATAAAAAAAAATCAGTTATGTAATAGACTGTGGTCAGAGATCTTTGCTGCCGGAGGACTCCCAGCTCCTACTCCTAGAGGCCGGAGAAGATGGCCTCCTTGAGGCTGGAGAAGATGGCCTCCTAGAGGCCGGAGAAGATGGCCTCCTTGAGGCTGGAGAAGATGGCCTGTGAGTTCACGAGGAGCCCATGATAGCACGTCACTGACGAGCAGCGCACCATTCCGATTTATGAATCATTTTCCACCGATGTGAAATCATCACCAGCGATTTTTTACAAGAGGGATATTCCAATAAAAGAACTCGACAGCCCAAGCCAGCAGCTTTCATCCCATTCTCTCTTTCCCTCTTAATTCTCTCCTTAATTTCAAAAGCGTGCAGCTATAAAGTAACTGGTAAGCACTGGAACGGCGTCCTGATGACAGATTCATGGGAATGTAGGAAGAGGCTTTTCAGCTAAGGCCCTATATAATTGTTATATTTCAGCCTAGCATTGCAGCTGGGAAACAAGGCTGGATCCAATCTGTTAACGAGGCACAACTGTCAAAATAGTCCTGGACAATGAGCAGCATGGTCCACGCTCAGCCAATGTACACATGTGCGCCAAAACATATTGACACTCGCTCGCCTTCGTCCGCTTGAACTTCTCTCGCTGGACACTGACACACGATGACCCCCTCAAACACACACATGAACGCACAAACACACAGGCCTATGCACATATTTACATTCTGTACAATCACGTACACGCGGGCATGTACATACACAAGAGGGGAAAAAAAAGATCCATCAGATAAAGATGATGGCAGATTTCAGTGTTTTTCTAGATATAAACCCCTTTTCATAGGTGGCAAGTTATCACGGCGCTTTCACTGTGCATTGTACTGTACTGATTGTGTACGTGCGGGCCTACACCAAACCGTGCATGAGTTCACACATACCTGCATCCCAAGCCCTGGAAACTACCTTCTGAAACTCAAGACGGCATGAACACGCTTATCTCACTCTCAACGGGTCGCGGTACCACCTTGCAGCCAGGCTGGGTACATCCCATAATGCCATCACCCCTACATTCTCAAGTGTTTGACTACCGTCAAGGCCCGGTATCTATGTAAGCCCTGTCCTCCATGTGAACTCTGCCCGTGCGGCCCAGTGGAGGTGTGTGTGTGTGGTGGGGGTGTGGGGGGGGGGAAGGAGGAGGGCAGGGGAGGTGGTGGGGGAGGCGCGAGGCTCGCGGCGGCAGGGCAGGTAAATTGCAGCCGGAGACAAGGGCCTGTTTGTGAGAGACAGAAACACTACACCGTTGGATACAGGAAGTGTATATTTTTTTCAACCCCCTCCATCACCGTAAAACAAAGAATTAAGCGCAGCGAAGGGAGTCCTGGAGGAGCAGTGCAGGCACCTTTGTGTCTGTGAGGTGTCACGGAACCATGATGCATGACTGACAGACATGTCTTCCCCGGCAACACGTCCTGTCATGTAGAGACGGGGAGTACAGTATGTACAACGCAATGCGTATTGCCGTTCCTTGCTGCACTCTACCTCAAATTGATCTCCTGGAACTCCCCCAACAGGTAACTGAGTGGTGGAAAGGTTTCAATCCTCCATTTTGTGAGCCACTTTAGGGCCCACCTATATGGGAAAGGGAGGATCGTGTTCTCCTTCATGACTATTTTGGAATAGCGTGGATGTGTTTTTTTAAGAAGCTCAATGGAACCAGGTGAGTGGCACACAGGAACCTGCTCGCTCTATATCTGCTCACCTGGAGGCTGCGATCTTACTCTCTGCTGCTTCTCAGTTACCACTCTCTCTCTGTCTCTCTCCCTCTCTCTCCCTCTTCCTCCCTCTCCCCCCCCCCCCCCCCCCCCCCCCCCTCTCTCTCTCTCTCTCTCTCTATCTCTCTCTCTCTCTCTCTCTCTCTATCTCTCTCTCTGGTGAGAGCAGCAGTGTGGGTGTCTCTGGGTCTGGCTGGGTGGGTGACTGGGCCTTCACCTCCCTGTCCCTGGCCTGATAGTGCAGCACACACTGGTTCTCCTCTTACATTAGAGGTCATTCTGACATATCCGCTGACACAGTGGCCAATGCACTGCTTTTCTCTTGCCCTTGGCCTTTCCTCTTGCAGTTAGACCTTCACTCACCCACACCTAAACGGGATGAAATTGTCCACATACCGACCAACCACACCCAGGCGTCTTTCCTGGGTTGCTAAGTGCGCCAATGTCACAGCATCGCTTTGTGAGGTTTAGGGGCGGCGACGAACCTGCAGTGTGTGGGGAAAGAGCTGCAGCTAGCATGGCCAGGATCAGGAGAGATCAGGGATGAGTAATCGACGGTGATATAGATACCATCTGTTCTCCTGCCATTCCCAGGACCTGGTGGATGAAGGATGATGAGGTGTTAGCAAGCCCCGAGCACGAATCGTCTGACGGCGAGGTGAGAGAGGAGAGGAGAGAGATGGAGCAGAGAGAAGGAGGAGAGGAGAGATACGGAAGAGAGGAAAAAGGAGAGGCGGAGGACAGGAGCGGAGAAGAGAGGAAAAAGAAGGGGAAAGAGAGGAGAGAGAGTTCGAGAGGACAGATGCATGGGCGCTGAGTGAATTCCAGAGACAGTTCCCATACATCACGGTAAATATTAGGCTGAGGGTGATCTGGGTAAGATCTATGACCTCAGCTGTGGCCAGGCAGAACTGGAGGGGAACCTCCCTCTGCACCTACCCTCCTGCTCATGTGGTTTTGTTTGAGACGGAACAAGAAAAACCAAAACGTAGGGCAGATCATCAAGGTGGGCCGCCGGCCCAAAAATGAACCGGAGCCGTCCAAGTGCTTGTGGTCGTCTAGGCAGGCTGGCCCAGATGGGGGGGGGGTGGGGTGGGGATGGAAGGTTCGGCCCATCCATCTACAACTGCAGGATTACGCTGGTCTTAAATATATCCTTCACTCAGGAGGGACTCTGCCTGTCACCCCTTACCCCAGCGTGAGTGTCGTGTCCCCGGGTAGAGGAGTGCGGTGACGCCTGGGCTCCATGGCTGGAGCTGGGATGAGTGGATGGTGGAACCTGGAGTGTGTGTGTATGGAGGTGGAACCTGGAGTGTGTGTGTATGGAGGTGGAACCTGGAGTGTGTGTGTATGGAGGTGGAACCTGGAGTGTGTGTGTATGGAGGTGGAACCTGGAGTGTGTGTGTATGGAGGTGGAACCTGGAGTGTGTGTGTATGGAGGGTGGTGGTGGTGAGGGGGGGGGGGGGGGGTCTATGCTCATTAGAGGAAACCTCAGGGATTCTAAAAAGTAATAGTAAAAAAGTAAATATTGAAACAGATGGATTACTAGAGCTAAATGGATTCAGAGAAAATGAGAAAGAGAGAGCGAGATAATGAGAGAAAAAGAAGATGAGGGATAATGGTGTGATTGGCTGAAGTGACAGGCAGGGGAGATGGTAGTTGCTCTTGTCTGGGTGCCTGAATGCGTGTGAGTGAGTGTGTGTATGACAGTGTGTGTGTGTGGGGGGGGCAGGGGTTGTGGGTTGACAGAGAGTGAAAGAGAGTGCAGGACAGTGTGTTTGTGTGTCTATGCACGTTTAGGACACAGGTGGGGCCTCACTTGGGCAGACAGTTCTCCTCTCTCCCCTCACCTCCCTTCCCTCCTCCCTCCCCTCCCCTCTCCTGTCCTCTCTCTGTCATCTATATTCTTCTCTCTCCTCTCCCGATCCTCTCTCCTGCTCCAGTTGTTTTTTTCCTCTCCCACTGTGCTGAACCCAGTCCAGCTGCTGAAGCTAGCAGCAGCCAGGATGCTAACCAGTCCCAGGTGCTCACGGACCCAGGCTGACTGGGCAGGCCCACCTAGACAGCCAGGGCTTTGGGTTTCAAGTCTAAACCACATCCCCCCCTCTATGATCCATGCTCCACAGCCGTGGAGCAGATCGGCTAGTTGCGGCTAACCGTGGCTAGCAAGCTAATCTCCTAAAATGAATGTTTAACATCCTATCATGTATCATGATCTAAGCTCTGTTCTGACTGACGTGGCTGAGGTTGTTTGCTCTTAAAAGTCTTTTGTAAGCTTCACACAAAGAACATTGCTCAATGTTCCCTGCTAACCGGTGGGACAGTAAATAAGAGATTAGAGGAATGATGCCAGACTGGAAACCAAGCCGGGTTTTTGCCAACCCATTAATCTACCCTCTCAAACTAATCCTGCTTTTGATGGTAGACTTGACCTATAGCGTTGATAGGTTCTGGGAGGGAGCCTCTAACAGTGTAATCTAGGTCTATAGTCCCGGTCTTTAGTCCAGGTTCCTAGTCCAGGTCTATAGTCCAGGTTCCTAGTCCAGGTCTGTAGTCCAGGTTCCTAGTCCAGGTCTGTAGTCCAGGTTTATGGGGGTCCGTAGTTGGGCTGTAGTCACACAGAAGTCTGACTTAAGCAGTGTGTGTACTGACACTGCAGTCTGCAGCAGAGCTTGTGACTAATCAGAGGTCGCTCATATTAAACGGACACGTGGTTTATACTGTGAATCCATTCTCCAGTCTCCTGACTGACGTCTGAATTTGAACAGCAGCATCTCTAATGTCTCAGTGGTGCCAGGTGTCAGGTGTTACCTGGTGACACAGGGAAAGGTGCAGTCTGTATGTGTGTGTGTGTTCTTGTGTGTGCAGGCATTTGTGAGGGCTTGTGCGTGGGTGCGTTGTGTGTGTATGTTTGTGGGTGTGCATGCATTTGTGTGTGTGTAGAGTACGTGCGGTAGGTGTCTGCTGGTGCGGGCAGGGGGGTAAGGGTGTGGTGACTACGTGCCTGTAGGATGGTAGGAGTGTGTGGGCGGAGGAGGGAGGGAGGGAGGGAGAAAGGAGGGGTAGAGGAAGGGAGGTGGAGGGTGTTTCAAGAACACAGACCTCACAGAACACTGTTTACATAGAGCCACTGCCGCCATAGATCCACGGAGATACGGCAGACACGTTCTGCATTGACGCACTCCTGAGCAGAATATGTCATCTTTAATTTAGCGCACACATCACCGCCACAACGCACTCATGACCTTCCTCCTCCTCCTCCTTTCCACTCAGACGAATTCGGCTCTCCCCAACCTCCTCGTACCCTGAGCACCCCGAGCACCCCTAAACTCTTATCTGTCCTTCCTCCTCCTCCTCCTCCCCATATCGTTGGGTCTGGGGCACCCTCCCCTCCCCCCCCCCCCCCCCCCCCCCTCAAAAAACAGCAGCGCCAGATAGGGCTGCACAAAACGCCTTCATGACATCACTGTTTCCAGGGCTACTATCGCCCTCCTTACCCACAGGCCCTTGCGGCAGTACAATTATCTCATCTGGCGCCCGGCCCAAGATGTGCCTCACCCCAACCACCCCTCCCCCCCCCCCCCCCCCCTCCCCACAAAACACACACACCCGTAACAGCAGCTCTACCCCGGAGCGTGGACTCGAGCCAGAGGCAGGGAGCGCAGTGAGAACATGTCCCCGCACATCCAGTCTGCCACAGAGGAGGAGGCCAGGGCGGCCTGTCCCAGCCTGAGCTCAGCCCTGCTCCCACAGTCATCCTCTTCTACACCCACCCACCAACCCACACCACATCCATCTTCCGCCGTCGCGGCTGCGGAGGAGGAGGGGGAGGGCCCCTGGCAGCCCCGCACGTCGTCCCCCCAGACCCAGAGCCCGAAGCCACTGACAGAGCCCTGAGAGGAGGGCTAGACACGGCGTACATCTCTCTCGCTGGAGTCATGCGATCTAATACAGGGTCCCCGTGCCAAAAGGAGATCCCACCCTGCAGCTGCCTCTGTGTCGCTGCTCCGGGCCAGCTCTGGGTTTGTGCACAAGTGTGCACTCACACTCAGACACACACACACTCAGACACATACATAGACATGCATCTGGATTGCTGTACGTATACGTATGCACACGTGCAGCTAGACTTACATAAACGTGCACCCACACCCACACGCTTACTGTACACACAGATACACAAACATATGTGCAAATGTATACATACTGTATTCATACACACACACACACTTGTAGGTAGTTATACGTATATATATATATATATATATATATATATATATATATATATATATATATATATATACGTATATATGTACACGGTACACACACCAACACCCACACCCAGAAATATACATAAATTCACATGTGCAGCTAGACTTATACGCCTACACATAGACACAAACACACAGATATACACACACACACACACACAGTCATAAGCACACTTACAGAGACACATTTGTAACACGTAATCCATCACACACTGTCGTTTTAACAGATAGGAATCTGGGGGTAGGAGTTCATCCCATTCAAGCCCATTGTGTTCACACACAGAAGACGTTCCCGCCGCCTGCCGGCCTCGACGTTTGATCAGACAAGTAGATTTATCCCCAGGCCAAACTCCTCTCCGCCCTGAGTTCCGCTACAACAGGGTCATACTCAGACTGGCTGCGGCGCTCACATGATCTCATCAGATCGTAAAGACAGATCTTTGTTGTTACTGTACCGGTAGTTGTGTTGTTCCCCTAAACCCCCATGGAGACAAGATGCTTGTCGGCGCTCACACATGACATCATGTGTGCGAGGGGTCATTAGCGAGAGTGGGTGCGTGTGCGCCGTGGAGGCGTGCGCGCGTGGAGTGTGCGTGGAGTGTGCGTGGAGTGTGCGTGTGCGCACGGCTTCGGGACAGACTGAAAGAGCATGCCGCTCTGCGGGACTTGAGTTACGAGGAAATGAAATTTTAGCTGCCTTTTTAAGATGGGTCCTGTGGAGTGGAACCCTACGGAGGACCGGAGGCCCCTATCACCCGCGCCTGTCACCCCCCCTCCAGCCCCCTCGCTCTGAGACACACTGGCACACACAACTTTAGGCTCTTCGCTCCACGCTGAAGACATTCAGGCTCAAGACCAACATTGACCCATGCCGCAGATCAGCGCTTGATTCATCTTGCCTGGCGCAATAGAACTTATTCCAAGATAAAAAACGAATAAATAAAAAACACTCTGGCCAG
>NC_085019.1:5121720-5173776 GCF_963692335.1 Osmerus eperlanus
ACAAAGCCGCCTTTGAACACAAACAGAGGGGAGAAAAAAATTCCCTGAGTCGGCAGTATTTTAATCAGCCTCTGTTTGGAGATAAAAGAGTGGGTCTAATTTAGCCAGAACTGTACTCAGGTTTCTTCCCACAGGATGTGCTCAGGCCCCCCCCCCCCCCCCCTCTTCGTGTTTCCCCGAGCCAAACTTATTGATTATCCTCGTAATCATTGGCAGCAATATAAAATGTCAAGCACTGTAGTAAGATTTGGGAAAAATCTGTTTAAGATTGAGAGAAGAAGAAAACAAAATTCGAGAGAAGAAAAAAAAAGTTAAAGCCAAACCAGCGATATCAACCTTCAATGTTAATTGTAAACCAGTCAGTTGGGGAGATAAGGAAGACCCTTCCAGTTGCAATGGGATCAGCCCCTACCCAGGACCACCTCTATCAGAGAACAAACAGCACCTCCACAACACAGTGAGGTCAGCCGCACACACACAGACCTGGTGGGAAAGGGCAGGAGCTGGTCAATACCATCCACAACAACCCTCTGAAGGCCTTGGCTCTGGGTAAACAATGTGGTCCAACAGTTCCTGCTGGCAGTACGTGTGAAACGGGGTGAAAACAACTCCAGCAGGAGCGTGTGTGTGTGTGGGTGTAGGTGTGTGGTGGTGAAGGCCTATCAGACTGAGTAAACATAGACCCTGGTGTGATGGCTATCGACCAGAGGGGGCTCAGAGATGACAGGGTGTGTCTGTGCGTGTGTGTGCATGGGTGCTTCTTCAAAAATGTGTAAATGTCACTAGTATGTGTGCATGCGTATGTTTGTATGAAAGTGTGTATTCAACTCTAACTGCCATGGCTGCATTGCAGTGCTTGGATACACAGGTGTGTTTGTAATGTAATATATATGCTCACATAACACGTTTATGTCTGTATCTATATTGGTGTGTGTTTGTATCTGTATATTTGATTGTATCTTTGTCCGTACGCATGAATGTGTCTGCGTGCGTGTGTGTGTGTGTGTGTGATGATATCCTGTCTCTGTGTGTGTGTGTTTGTGTGATGATATCCTGTCTGTGTGTGTGTGTGTGTGTGTGTGATGATATCCTGTCTGTGTGTGTGCGTGTGTGTTTGTGTGATGATATCCTGTCTGTGTGTGTGTGTGTGTTTGTGTGATGATATCCTGTCTGTGTGTGTGTGTTTGAGTGTGTGTGAGATGTGGCCTCACACAACTTGTCGGGATGATAGATAACCCTAGCAGCGCTTCCCCATTCCTCACCCCTCCGCCAGCTCCACATTCAAGCCCCGTATGTAAAAAAAAAAAAAAAGAATTGAGCGTGACTTGGTCAGGAGGTCAGCTAGTTCCCTGACCAGAGGCTTTCCCTGGTGGGACGCAGTGAAGTAGCAGGTAGTTACCATTCACCCCCGTAAAACGCCCTGTAAAGCTTGGTAGACACAGAGCGATAGCATCAGCTAGCTGTATCCTGTGTTGTCATGTTGTATAGGCTTGCTCTCCCATATTATGAGAGGGAGATAACATCCTAGGTATATGAGGGCATTCACTGGGCACCACAGTACAGATTCCTTGCCGTTCCGACACTCGGGAGCGGGGATAACATCGCAAGCCCTGTTCAGCTAGGAGAAGACACTATGTCAATGTTCCTTGGCTATAAAACTGTGTTATGAAGAGATGCTAAGAGATTACCCATATAGCTGGTTGTTGTTTCTAGAGTGGGGTGGTAGAGTGGGTTAGTCTGTGTGTGTGTGTGTGTGTGTATAAACATGTGTCTGTGTCAAGGAAGACTAAGTCAGGTAGAGCATTAAGTTCACCTCTTCTGTCTGCCCCCCCACCCCATTACTCCCCTTCCTGCCAACCTGCCTGCCAAACCTGGTGGATGGATGGATGTCTCTGTCCGTCTGCCTGCTTGCCTGACTGACCTGGTGGCCGTGTGCCTACCTCCCTCCCTCCTTCCCCACCTCCCTCCCTCCCTACCTGACTGCCGGCCTCCCTGCTTACTTGCCTGCCTCCCTGCTTGCCTGCCTGCCTGCTGGCTAGCTGCTGATCTGATAGAGATCTACCCGAGAGGCCCTGTGAACACTGAACTCCCACGACAAAGAACCGGAGGACCGAGCGTCGAGCACGTACCCATGAGCTGGCGAAAGCAGAGCAGCTCCACGGCACTGTGGCCCCTTGCATCGACACAGACTTACTCCAATCACAATTCACTTCCTCCTAAGTAGCAACACACACAGAGGCTTCCTTAGACCACTGTCCAAAAACAATGTCATGTTCTTAACCTAAGCATTGTATTTCTTTTGACAAATTGCCCACTCCTTTACGTTGTGTTCCCACATCTGACCCGGTATAAGAGCTTTATGAAGCACAATGCATGACCCCAGGGCCAAGTCACCAGAGTAAAGCCCCCTCAGCCTCTGGCCGACCTGCACTTCCCCAGGAGAAACACCACAAGAGTCCCCGCGGTGACAGACCTGTGACCTGCGCTCTCCTGCCCCTCCGACCCCTTGTCAGAGCAGTCACGCGGGGGTAAACCAAACCAGACTCTCAGGTTCTTCCATTTCACTCAGATTCTTCCTCTTTGCCAGCCACGAAAGGTCAGGCACTAAAGGCTGCTGTGTTGAGTCACTCTCGACTGGAAACTTTTCATATTTTGGAGCAGTGAAAAAAAAGAAAATGAAAATCATTCGTCATAATCTCCTCACGTTGGACAGACTTGGCACTCGAGTGGACTGGCAGTGGTTCTACAAGGGGCGTCGGTGCTCACAATAATGGGGGGGGGGGGGGTTTCCTGCCAAGCTGAGATGACCCTGGGCGTTTGAGGTGGCGTCCCAGACAGAGTTCTATAGAGCTGAGGTCGGGAGTAAATCTTAGCTGCTCCAGTGATGGATGTTAAGAGAGAATGAGGGTGTAGGAGAGGTCACAAGATGGCAGTGATGTCTCAATCATCCGTCTCTCCCCTCCCCCGACATTTCCCACGCACGCACGTACAGTAGGCATGCATGCATGCCAAAGAGCACATGCAAAGCGAGCCATGGGGCAGACATGTTCTCGTACACACACACACACACACAAAGGATTCCGTGGGATGAGCTTGATAAACAGATCCGTGTCTGTGACAGGTGTGTGTCGCTGACACTCGGAGACCCTGAGTCCGTGTCCGCGAGTGCAGGCACGACGTCGCTCATGTTCACTTCTCCAGAGACCCGACAGACAGGAAATGCTTACTTCATGATGCAAAATATTCTAAAACCAGAAGGAAATCACTTTTTTTGTTGGTATGTATTAAAATAAATGTGCCAAAAAAAACATTTACGTATATACATTTGAATAGATCTTTTTTTTTCTTCTCTCGGTTTATATTCCTCGCCACCTTTCTCACAAACGCTCACCCCCCCCCCCTCCCTCACTCTCCCCCAACTCTTGGCTGATGGTACTTCATGGTTTCCATCTTGGACGACATCGCCCCCCCCCCCAGGCCCCGCCTCTTCCCTCACCGCTACCACTCTGTATAGACGCTAATAATTACCCCTGAATGGATCCACAGATTCCCATGGATGTCAGTGCAGCCCTTGGCCTGTTCCATTGCACCCCCACCCCCTCCGCTCCTCAATGGGGATTAAGAGAGTGAGAGTGGGAGATGGAAAAAGGGAAAGAGGTGAGGGAGACAGAGAGGTGCTTGCCCTGATGGGGGATGGTTTTCTGGGCGACTGCCTCATCCGTGTCACCTCGCCAATCTCCGCGACGTGAATGAATCAATCAGAGACGTGGATGAAAGCCCACAACGCACAGTGAGAGACAACTTTGAAATCCTGTATACGTGACGAATCATTAAATGGTGCTAACCATTTACATATTCCTTCTGATTGCTTCAAAGGCACTAGAAAAGATCTTCAAACTATAGTCATCTTCTTTCCTCTTTTATGAGTCCCCTCAATATTCCTAAGAAAGTTCACAAGCATATCTTGTGCAAATCTGGTGAGTAATTTCCCTACAACAAAAGGTAATTTGAGAGGGCTAAACGTCCACGTAAAAGGTGTGAAATAAGGAACTGAGAAAAAAGAAAAGGAGAACAAGTATATTCCCACAGGCCTGTCCAGTCCAGCTTCAGTGGCAGCAACTGTACGTCATAGCCCCAACATGGCCCCACACCCTGGCCCTGCCAGCTGTAATCTATACCCAGGGAGAGCTCCTCCAGGCTGGCATCCGCCTGCCCTCTCTCTGAGGAAGGCTCACCACAGGCCCACGCTCTCTAGCCACAAGGAAGGGAGGGTGGAGGAGAGAGAGATGGAGGGAGGAATGAAGGGAGGGAGAAAGTTGTTCACATTGGTTGAGGGTGCCGACTGTCAAGTACACCGAGTCAGAGCCAAGACGCAGGGACGCCCACTAGGAACCATTATCCCTGTGATCCCAGAGCCCGTGCGAACGCTGAATTCCCATTCCCTTGAGGAAAAAAAAACACAACAACACAAGACTTTAATGTTTATAGTTCCATTACAAACAGAAGCGTGGAGTTCTGGTCTTCATCTGAGTGTGTTTGAAAGCTCATGGAGCTACCCTGTTTATTCCATATGACTGTACGTCCCTGAGACAATCCCTAAACCAGTTCTCCAGAATGTGGTCCCGATCCAGGACTGAGTGGTAAGTGTGCCATTTTTCATTGGGATGCAGATCCGTTTGAGGAAATGGTTTGGAGCTTGCTTAAAGCCGGCTGGAGGAGAGGTTTGGAAGCTGCGCTGCTTTGGCTCCCGGCCTCGCATCAACCTCACCTCAAATTATCCCCCATTAAGGACTCCTCCAAGGGGAAATGGCCATTTGTCTGTGTGTGATACTGCGCTGTACAGGGCCGTTATGGTGTTATGAACCTGGACGCATCCCAAGGCGAAAACCACCATTTATTAGCCAGGGGTTCGGAGGTCACGTGGTACAGGCCCAACAGAGAAGACAGGCCAAAGTCTCCAGCACCAGATGGTTGTAGTAGCGGAAGGCACACTGTGTTCTTGACGTCACAGATCTGGGAGAGGGGGGGGGGGGGGCAGGCTCAACTCCCCTTATTCAACACATTCAGCTCCTTAATCTCGCTAGAACTCCCATCGTTATGCACTCTGACATTTGTTGTAGTTTTACCGGCTCACGGACCTGTCTTTTTTGTCTTTTGTCGGCTGGATCTTAACCAGTGATGGGAAAAGCTGAGCAGGGAGAGGTGAACTCCACAGCAAACAGCCCTGTTGGTTCAGACGGGAGAACGCGGCCCCGTTGAGGGCTCCAGGGATTTGCAAATATGCATTGGGCTCCTAATTCTTGTCATGCGATTGGCTGAAGTCATGAGGAAACACAAAAGCCAGCAGAGGAGGAGGAGGGGGAGGAGAGCAAACCCTCTTCAGCCCAACCAAGTCCTAATTAATTCAGGAGAAATTAATCACGTCAGGACTTTGCTCAGACACACACACACACACTCCAAAGGAGAGGAGGAGGGGTGGGGGAAAAAAAAGATTGGAGTGACTAAACTGAACTGGTCTTTTTAACTGCAACTACATATTCCTAAAAGAAATCAGCATATTATCAGAGCTTCAGGTTGGAGTGCTGCACACATATTGGGAGAGCGGGTTGGGTTGAACACATCCAAATTGTTTCTGCTTGTCCCATTCAGAACATGGTGTCTTCTGTTACTGGTTCAGAGAGAGAGAGATAATGAGGGGGAGACAGAAAGAGGAAAAGGATGTGAGAGAGAGAGAGAGAGAGAGAGAGAGAGAGAGAGAGAGAGAGAGAGAGAGAGAGAGAGAGAGAGAGAGAGAATGACGGAGAAGAGAGAGCCACCAGAGTGTCCCACTACAGGTCTGTCCCTCTTCCTCCTCCCCCAACATTTCCCAGGATTGTTTACCACAAACACCAGGGCAACACTAGCTGGGCTCATTATGGGCTGGCCAAGCAGGCTGCTGCCAAGTCCTGCCCACAGGCCCCGGACCCAAGGCTGTTGTCACGGCAACCCAGCATCCAAGAGGGTGCTGGGATGAGGGGTGAAAGGGTGGGTGTTGAAAGGGGGGTGGGGGGGTGGGGTGGAAAAAGCGAGATTCTGGAGGAGGGGGAGGGCGGGAGGAATGATGTCATTCTGTGGCACGGTGGGGGCCAATCAAACCCTGAGAAAATTATGTCACCTTTTGTTGCCGGGGTCCATTCAGGGCTTTAGAAGTGCAGTGAATTGAGAGCTGCAAAGGGGTCACTCTTACTCAGAGCTGTGTGTGTGAGAAAAAAAATAACAACAAGGGGGGTGGGGGAGAGGGAGGCATGCAAGCAGGGAAGAGCTTTGTGGACATGCTAATGTTGTTGACCGTGGCCACAACCATAAAGATGTCATGAAACTCAACTTCCAAAACATCAGTGGCAGGCCCTCACACCCCTTCTCTTCAGAGCCTCGTGACCTCTCCCCCCCACAAGCCACATCCTTCAGAGGATCCCCTAAATGCTTTGAACAACTTGTCAGAAAGTTGTCAAGCGCTAGCATAAAGGGCTAAGGACAGTGCAATGGAGCCTAGACTGGTTCACTTTGTTTTTTTTAGCACACAGAGAAAGACGACAATCAGCAACCCCCTTGACGAAAAATTACCCCCTCGCGCCCCCCACCCCCTTCCCAAACAACACACACACAATCCATCATCCCCCTTCCTCCGATGAGTGCATATTGCTAACTGATACCCACAGTATGGAGTCCCAGTTGAGGCTGACGGGATAGAGAGACTTCTGAAAGGGACGACGAGAAAACACTTTGACACGTTCCGATGTGTAACGTTCACACGCATCGTCGCTCTCTCCATCTCGTTCTCTCCCTGTCACTCTCTCCGTCTCGTTCTCTCTCCCCCCCCCCCCCTCTTTCTCTGCCCCGCGCTCGCTCGCTCTCCCCCTCACACACACACAGATAGACACACACACACTCGTAATCCCAATCCAGTCAGTAAGGATTGAGGGGTTCAAGGTTATGTTCTTTAAATGTAGAGGTGGTTTCTGGGGGGTTTCAGTGTTTCCCCTAGGTGTACAGCTTTGGGGGGGGGGGGGGGGAGACCATGTAGAGACATGCCGCCGTGTAAATAAGATAGCATAACATAAGGCCATTTAGTTTGTTTAATAAAAGAGCACCCTATAGACCTGTTTTATAGGAAAGGTAACCTTAAATGACTTAATAATGACTTTGTTTTTGTCTTAATTTTTTTAATTAAGATTTGTTTTTTACTTGACCTTCCAGGGGGGGCGGGGCGCCCCCCTAATATAATGGTAGGGGAAACACTGGGTTTGCTGGATGCTAAGGGGTTGTTAAAACCCCTTAGCATCAGCAGTTAAAGCCCTGTGGAGTTCCTTGTGCTGTTGTTGCCTGGACTGCAGCTCTCTGTCAAGACCAGGTTAGGACTTCTGTGACATTTATCACTTCCCTACCACGTATAGGTTTGACAAACAAAACAGGTCAACATATTTTGATGACACATATCTTTGCATCTTGACACATTTGACAGATGAACTCTAAAAGCTTTTGAGTTCCTGGAATGAGGAAGTTTAAAGGATATTCAATGATGTATAATCTGGTGTTCACTCAAGTTTAAATACTGTACGTTTATTACTATACTCTATCATTTCTTTATTGGGTGTGCTCAAGCCTTCGGCGAGAGCACAACCTTTGTTCTCTCACATATATATTATTATTATTATTTCTCAAAAGTTTCGTCTTGGTAGCGATTAAGTTGCTTCTATTGGGATTTACGTTCCGTTGCATGGTTTAAGTGGAAATTAAATTTTTGTGGCGAAAAGTGAAGCTAACGGTGGCTAACTTGCTAGCCACAGTCAATGACGCTATTTACGTCACTAACGTCACGAAAACTCGCGTTTAGCAGCTCGTTAACTTCTGGGACATAGCTAAGCTAACTGCTTTACTGCAAGGGAGCTGCAGAAACGCCACAAGCAAAGAGGCCAGGGTGATAACTATTTACTAATTTTACTTTGTGATATGACACACAATTGTGACGTGTAATGTACAATATAAGCTGATTTTATTAAGGAAATACATCTACTTTCGGAAACAGTAGTCTACTATGTCACTGAAGTATTAGCATCATGACATTAGCCTCTGTTGGCCGGGCAACACATACTACAGTGGTCTACGATGCATCTGTTTTCAATTGTTAAAATAAACATTCCTCACAAATACATTTTCGTTGTAGGATTTATTATGACATTACATTATAAGTAAACGATTTGTGGGTGAAATTATCATTACCTGTGGTTTCAAACCAGTGTTGCTCACTGCAACGCTGTAGCCTACGCGAGACACTACAAAAACATCTACACAGCTGTAGGAAGTCAAACGGCGACAGAACATGTTCGGCACTCCCCTTACTTAAATCAAAAGTCTATCTAACTACTAACCTTAACTTCATTGCCACAGCCTAAACTTTGTCAATCTGTTCATGAAAATAATTAATTTCAGCCTAAACCGTACAACGGAACGTTAAATCAAATTCAACCAACGCAATTGCTACCAAGACGAACACAGCAGTAGTGTACTGTACTGTACTGTACAATTTACCGGGGCAGCTTCTCCACACAGGGCTATATCGCACTTGGCGTTGTTACTGACAATGATCGCTACCAGTGAGCTTTTTATGAAAGCGATTTTCCACTAAATAAATGTCAAGCTTATTTACGTTTTTGGGGGCATATTTTCAGTTAGCAGATGGTACTGTTTGAATCGCGATTCCATCTTCTACTGCTGGTAACGTCGTAGAATACTCTTCAAAGGGGGTTCTTTATTCATGAATGAATGCAATATGAGTAGGCTAAATGCCTTAAAATATCATGAGAAGGGAAAAACTTAAAAGGACGTTTAAGTCATAGAGATTAGGTCAATTTTTACACCGGTCTGCCAAATTTATTCGTTTTGATTCAACGATGAGGCTGCCTCTTGCAGGGGAAATGAGAAGACATCTATTTCATTCTACACTTCACTCGTATTTTCAGTTGTAAATGAGCAGCAAAAAAAATCTTTTAAATCTATGTAATCTTTATGAATAATAAGTATGCATTTTTATATAAAATATACAGAAATATCAGTTGTAAAAATGTCATCCAAAAACGGACCCCTGTGCAACCGACGCAAGCAAGCACACCCTACAATTTCCCCAGAAATTGTACCCTCTCTAGTTCTAAAATATATAGTCATTTTGATTGTTCAGTATTGCTCAGCATGTCATCACCTGACTACATGATCAACAAAGCTTGTATTGTCTTGCTGAGATGGCACCTCAAACACACCACAATATGGAACAAGGCCTAAACACACAGAGTGGTGCATCAAGTTACCAGACACCTCACAGTCTCACACACGTGCACACGTGTGCACGTGCACACAATCAAACGCAGACACCCACACACGCACAAGCAAAAGCCAGCAGATATCCACATACACACTCTTATCAGCAATCTAATCAGCTGTCAGTATGATATATCTGGGTGGTGATGATAGAGCAAACAGGATGTGATGTGGATAGACCTGCTCCTCATCCACTTCCTGTCTCACCACAGACACAACAAGAGCCCCATAAATATCTCACCTGACAACCTTATTAACTTCAATACTGTATGTCAATATGCAATGGTAATGTCAACTGTTCAGTTCTAGTCTTCTGGTTATGAAGATAGGTGAAATGTTTCACCCACAGGCTCTCACAAGTAGAACATTTGGGATGGTAAGCATGATTTTTTAAAGTCGTGAATAATGTTTCAGAATTTTTTTAATGTTTACTTGTTGGAAGATTGGAGGAGTGGTGTCCTCAAACAACTGCAAATGTGCTCAACAACAGAATAAGCAGTATGTCAGTGTCTTTAAAACAAAGATATTGTGAAATGAATGATACTTTACTCCCAAAAGATAGTCTCACTGGAGAAAAAACAAACAGTCTCTCATAGAAAGTGTCACCCATGTCCAGTAGTAGAACAGACCGTTCCATTAATACTGTAGCTCTCCAAAAAGGGGCTTAATTTCTATCTTCAAAAAGTTACCTTTCCAGAAATGATGGAGTGGATCGTTCCAAAACAGCCATGGGACTATTCCATGGTGTTGAGGAAAAATCCTGTCAGTGAGTCCAGCAGGGATGGATCCTAGCTGTGATTCTTCTAACAAGGTAGCTTCTGACAGTAGCCAAACCACACTGGACATCTCCTGGCCCCCACCTGTTATTACTCCTCAATAGTAGGGTCCATGGTACAGTCCAGGTCAGGTCATCACACCCTTGGTGCAGCTCCAACATGGTACAGTCAAGATCAGGCCATCACACCCCTGGTGCAACTCCAACATGGTACAGTCAAGATTAGGCCATCACACCCCTGGTGCAGCTCCTAAATGGTACGGTCCAGGCCAGGCCATCACACTCCTGCAAACACAAGAGAAATATCTGCTGATTGGCTCGGGTCCGTAAAACAGCGTCCTCATTTGACAGCTTAAAGAGACAGGATATATCAGAGCACAGTATGGCTACTCAGCACCTCCCAAAAAATTCTCGGAATGACTGTCTTAAGAGAGCAAATCAAACTCAGACAACTGCAGAGTCCCAGAGCCAGACCAGATCAATCAAGACCCGAGCCACACTGATGGATCTAGCAGAGTGGATCACGTTGCCTTCAGATGGTTTCCATGGCTGGGCCTTCTAATTCAACATGACGTCAAACGTGGCAGATGAATCGGACTCATCCAGGAACTCAACCGCCACACAAAATTATCACATTACCAGAGCAAGGAACATCGAGGTTAGGACTGTGTGTGCGTGTGTGTGCGTGCTTGTGTGTGCTTGTGTGTGCCTCCAAGTGCAGCCAGGCTGATCCGTGCTGACTAGCTGGAGCTGAAGCAACACAGGCCAGCAGAACGCAGTAGACTACAACAGAGTCTAATAAAACCTGGCAAAGCAAGCGCCTCCTCGTCTACAGCCAGTTACTTTCGATGAAAACAATCAGATGAGAGACGTAATGATCAAACCGGTGACAGAGTTGGACTAAAAAGTGACACAAACTATCGGCCCGTGAGCTCGCAGGAGAAGGGTTGGCGGAAACGGTTGTGTGCCAGGGGAACATGGCTTGGCCCTGGGGTACCTCCTGTGGGCAGGGCGGAACAGTCGTCTGGCAGCAGCCAGTGTTATCTGGGGGCCTGGGAGGCCCTGGGACAGGAGCCAGGGAAAGCTAGGGGGACCCAGAGTGAGCTAGTGCAGGTAGGTGACCCAGTCTAGACTCCTGACCCAGTCTAGACTCCTGACCCAGTCTAGACTCCTGACCCAGTCTAGACTCCTGACCCAGTCTAGACACCTGACCCAGTCTAGGTGGCCGTCTGACAACCTGCACTCTGTTTTACCGACCGTCAGACATCATGTTGTTCACCCCCCCCCCCCCCTCCCCTCCCCCCCACACACACATACACACCATACACTTACACACATATTAGCACATGACTCATGGTGACGATGAGAGACCGACTGGCCAAGGTGTCGCCCCGGGGGACAGATGGGGTTGAGGCGGGGGGGGGGGGTGAGTCATCCGTCAGTGTTCTGCCTGTCTGCATCCTCGGCTGATGACCTGCAGCCAGTCACGTTCCACCTCCTTCATTCTGCCTCTCTCTCCCTCCCTCCTTCTCTCTCCAGTACGGGTCTGTCTGCCCCCAAACCCCCTATCTTCCCTTCACTTTCCCCTCTCCCTTCGTTCACTTGTCTACGGTATCTATCTCCATGTCCCCAAAACCTCCATGATACCTCTCTCACTACACCTCCCTCCTCCTGCCGCCTCACACATTCCTCCCACTACATGTTTTGTCTGCGTCACCTCGGGCCTGGGCCAGACCTGCAGCCCCAACCTGCAGAACCAGGCCCCAACCTGTCTGTCAGTGGAGGCTGGGGGGTTGGATTTTTGGTCTGGGTTGAGGCTGGGGGCTGGAGGTGGGGCTAGGGCTTGGGCTAGGGCGAGGCTGGGTAGGGCTGGAGGTGGGGCTGGGGCTGGGGCTAGGGCGAGGCTGGGTAGGGCTGGAGGTGGGGCTGGGGCTAGGGCTAGGGCTAGGGGGAGACTGGGTAGGGCTGGAGGTGGGGCTGGGGCTAGGGCTAGGGCTAGGGGGAGGCTGGGTAGGGCTGGAGGTGGGGCTGGGGCTAGGGCTAGGGGGAGGCTGGGTAGGGCTGGAGGTGGGGCTGGGGCTAGGGGGAGGCTGGGTAGGGCTGGAGGTGGGGCTAGGGCGAGGCTGGGTAGGGCTGGAGGTGGGGCTGGGGCTAGGGCTAGGGCTAGGGGGAGGCTGGGTAGGGCTGGAGGTGGGGCTGGGGCTAGGGCTAGGGCTAGGGGGAGGATGGGTAGGGCTGGAGGTGGGGCTGGGGCTAGGGCTAGGGGGAGGCTGGGTAGGGCTGGAGGTGGGGCTGGGGCTAGGGCTAGGGGGAGGCTGGGTAGGGCTGGAGGTGGGGCTGGGGCTAGGGCTAGGGGGAGGCTGGGTAGGGCTGGAGGTGGGGCTGGGGCTAAGGCTGGGACCAGCTACTATCTCCATCAGCACATCAGCTAGTTGTCTGCTGGCAGTCTGCCATCTACTTCAACATATACAACAACAATAACACACTGTTCCCGTTTTGAGAGAGACGGAGGGGGGGGGGGAGGAGATGGAAGGCAGATAAGGAAGAGAGGAGAGATGGTATGTGGACAGTCTTGAATGTGTCCTGGGGGTCAAATACGGTCCTTCTCTAAAGCACCCACCACCAGCCTAGCGATGCCACACAAAGAACAACACTCATTCTCTCCCACCCACACACACACACACACACACAGGTCCCTTTGTGGGTCAGTGTCTCCAAGGTGGCCCATCAAAGCATATCTCCCTCCAGTCCTCTGAAAGGGATCTGAAGCTGGGTCTGTTTGAAGTGATATCTCTGTAGCTCGGCATTCTTACCCTGCCCTGTCACCGCCAACGTCCTACACAAGAACCCGGAGATCCTGGTGCTGAGATTTCTCCCCCTCCCCCCCACCCCCGGCCGCCACCACGCCATGTCACCCTGCTCAAGTCTCACAGGAAGCCACCCAGAGGAGCCACCCCTGGGGAGGGCCAGACTGGGGCTGCTGTACAGACACTTACCTGTTGACTCCTCTTGGTCTCTCTCAGGTCAGCCTCTGGTCTCTCCTCTTGGTCTCTCACAGGTCGGCCTCTGGTCTCTGCTCTTGGTCTCTCGCAGGTCAGCCTCTGGTCTCTGCTCTTGGTCTCTCACAGGTCAGCCTCTGGTCTCTGCTCTTGGTCTCTCGCAGGTCAGCCTCTGGTCTCTCCTCTTGGTCTCTCTCAGGTCAGCCTCTGGTCTCTGCTCTGGTCTCTCTCAGGTCAGCCTCTGGTCTCTCCTCTTGGTCTCTCTCAGGTCAGCCTCTGGTCTCTGCTCTTGGTCTCTCACAGGTCAGCCTCTGGTCTCTGCTCTGGTCTCTCGCAGGTCGGCCTCTGGTCTCTGCTCTGGTCTCTCGCAAGTCGGCCTCTGGTCTCTGCTCTGGTCTCTCGCAGGTCGGCCTCTGGTCTCTGCTCTTGGTCTCTCGCAGGTCAGCCTCTGGTCTCTGCTCTTGGTCTCTCACAGGTCAGCCTCTGGTCTCTGCTCTTGGTCTCTCACAGGTCAGCCTCTGGTCTCTGCTCTGGTCACTCGCAGGTCAGCCTCTCGTCTCTGCTCTTGGTCTCTCACAGGTCAGCCTCTGGTCTCTCCTCTTGGTCTCTCACAGGTCAGCCTCTGGTCTCTGCTCTGGTCTCTCGCAGGTCAGCCTCTGGTCTCTGCTCTTGGTCTCTCACAGGTCAGCCTCTGGTCTCTGCTCTGGTCTCTCGCAGGTCAGCCTCTGGTCTCTCTGCTCTGGTCTCTCGCAGGTCAGCCTCTGGTCTCTGCTCTGGTCTCTCGCAGGTCAGCCTCTGGTCTCTGCTCTGGTCTCTCGCAGGTCGGCCTCTGGTCTCTGCTCTGGTCTCTCGCAGGTCAGCCTCTGGTCTCTGCTCTGGTCTCTCGCAGGTCAGCCTCTGGTCTCTGCTCTTGTCTCTCGCAGGTCAGCCTCTGGTCTCTGCTCTTGGTCTCTCACAGGTCGGCCTCTGGTCTCTGCTCTTGGTCTCTCACAGGTCAGCCTCTGGTCTCTCCTCTTGGTATCTCACAGGTCAGCCTCTGGTCTCTGCTCTGGTCTCTCGCAGGTCAGCCTCTGGTCTCTGCTCTTGGTCTCTCACAGGTCAGCCTCTGGTCTCTGCTCTTGGTCTCTCGCAGGTCAGCCTCTGGTCTCTCCTCTTGGTCTCTCTCAGGTCAGCCTCTGGTCTCTGCTCTGGTCTCTCTCAGGTCAGCCTCTGGTCTCTCCTCTTGGTCTCTCTCAGGTCAGCCTCTGGTCTCTGCTCTTGGTCTCTCACAGGTCAGCCTCTGGTCTCTGCTCTGGTCTCTCGCAGGTCGGCCTCTGGTCTCTGCTCTGGTCTCTCGCAGGTCGGCCTCTGGTCTCTGCTCTTGGTCTCTCGCAGGTCAGCCTCTGGTCTCTGCTCTTGGTCTCTCACAGGTCAGCCTCTGGTCTCTGCTCTTGGTCTCTCACAGGTCAGCCTCTGGTCTCTGCTCTGGTCACTCGCAGGTCAGCCTCTCGTCTCTGCTCTTGGTCTCTCACAGGTCAGCCTCTGGTCTCTCCTCTTGGTCTCTCACAGGTCAGCCTCTGGTCTCTGCTCTGGTCTCTCGCAGGTCAGCCTCTGGTCTCTGCTCTTGGTCTCTCACAGGTCAGCCTCTGGTCTCTGCTCTGGTCTCTCGCAGGTCAGCCTCTGGTCTCTCTGCTCTGGTCTCTCGCAGGTCAGCCTCTGGTCTCTGCTCTGGTCTCTCGCAGGTCAGCCTCTGGTCTCTGCTCTGGTCTCTCGCAGGTCGGCCTCTGGTCTCTGCTCTGGTCTCTCGCAGGTCAGCCTCTGGTCTCTGCTCTGGTCTCTCGCAGGTCAGCCTCTGGTCTCTGCTCTTGTCTCTCGCAGGTCAGCCTCTGGTCTCTGCTCTTGGTCTCTCACAGGTCGGCCTCTGGTCTCTGCTCTTCGTCTCTCACAGGTCAGCCTCTGGTCTCTGCTCTTGGTCTCTCTTGGTCAGCCTCTGGTCTCTACTCTGGTCTCTCCTGGAAGACAGGAACAACAACAGAGAGAAGACAGGAGTCAGACAGCATGCAGGGATTCCACCAGTTTCCTTATATTTGATCCATCTCACGTGAACTTCCTGTGCTACTCTCCTGCATACCTTTATGGGGGGGGGGGGGTAGTTTTATTACAACATTCCATTTATTTCCTCTTGGGTTTACTATGTGTGTTTTGTGTTGCAATGCCTGTTTTAAGAAGTCATGTTTTACAGTGCAAACTATTTGCTGACAGTCTGTCTGTCTGCCTGCCTGCCTATCTGTCTGTTTACCTCATTGACTGCCTGACTGCCTAGCTGGCTGGCTGGCTGGCGGGCTGGCTGCCTCCCTTCATAAAGATAGCATGAATCAGGACCAACTCCCATATATATTTACAGATGTTTTTATATATTTGACCAACTGGGTCATGTAAAACGCTAATGTATAAGCTTAAGTTTCAGGGCAATTCCACTTTGGCGTTTCAGAAATCTGTGAGGACTGCAAGCCACTTTTCCATCCCTGCGTTCTCCATGCTTATCAGGTCAACGTTTAAAAGACGTGTTTCAACAAGCTCCTTGACTCAAGTAGCCTTCAATGGACCAATGACAGCACAGGTCCGTCCGCCCTTGCCCAATCACAAACAGGGGCATTCTCTTGCTCCAGAGTTTTGCCGTCCCCGGCCAGTTACCGTGGCAACAAATGCACTGT
The DNA here is from genome assembly GCF_963692335.1 of Osmerus eperlanus. Classification (NCBI taxonomy): domain Eukaryota; kingdom Metazoa; phylum Chordata; class Actinopteri; order Osmeriformes; family Osmeridae; genus Osmerus; species Osmerus eperlanus. Next base: position 5,137,539 of record NC_085019.1, read on the forward strand.
TTCCAAGTGACACAAAGCCTAAACTTAAGAACCTCCATTCAGCTGTGGACCAGAGAGAGAGGAGAGGAAACGGCAATAAGAGGACGGCAGGGAAGGAAACTGAATCCCAGAGTTGTGGAGGACCTGGTAAAATCATTCTTTCTTTCCTGTGTTTGAGTATCAGACGCTGGCATGCGACACTGCAGGTAGCTGAATGCCAGTCTGGTTCCAAAAAAAAAAAACACTCCTACTGCTGCCTCTCTGTCACAGTTCTCAGTGAGCGTGAGAGTGAGTTATCGAGGAGGAGGCTTAAGGCTTGCGGGGTGCTTGTTAGGCCTTGTTATGAGGACGTATTCAGAGGGGTAAGGGATGAGGGCTGAGTGGCTGAGTGGCTGAGAGCTCGGGGCGAGGAGGGCAGGTCTTGATTAGGTGTGAGGTTGGGGATCCCTCGCATATGGGACACCCCTTTGTGTGGTTAGATTACTACCTTATGAAAAACTGCCCTGCTGATCGGCTCTGCTGGGTTCGGAGTTTCCTGCACACTGCATCCTAGTGTTAGGGAGCTTTCTGCGCGCACACACACACACACACACACACACACACACACACACAACGAATATAAAGACACAAACACATGTCATCTCCCTAGGCCTTTTCACAATCACTGGGCATGGCGTGTGTTTGTGTGTGTGTGTGTATATATGTGTGAATGCGTGTTTGTGTTAACTAGTCAATAATCCCCCACAGATGGAAAACAACCTGCAGTCATCCATCCGCCCAGATCACCAAGATCACACACACACACACACGGCTCCTCGAGCCACTCTCCAATGAAAATCACATGATGGACCACGTCCAGGACTGAGACACAGGGAGAATCTCCACCAGAAAACAAACAAACAACCAAACCCAGAGCAGAGCGCCGGAGTCCCAGAGGCCTGTGCCCTCCTCTCAGGAATCCTGGAACAAGACGACCAATTATTTGATATCATTTCTGATGGTCCATTAGTTCAACATAAAGCACTGATTGTAGAAGATGTGTAAACACAAAGGTTGCTACTAAGTGAGCATCACTGGCGAACGGAGCCCGTACTCTGTTCCAGATGGCTAATTGTTAGCTGATTGTCAGTCTTATAACTGTCATGTAAATCGGTGGGGTGCGCTTGTTTTTCCAAGCAAGAACAACGGCAGAAGGGTGGTGTCCGGCTGGCTAGATCTGACCGCACAACACGCACTTCCACAAATAGAAGTACGGAGTGCTGTGCTACCTGTGCACACACACACACGCAGGCACACACACACACACGTACACACACACAAATGGTGGACGCTGGCACAACCTCGCGCCTGTGCTCCGTTAAACCAGTCATGTGAAACGACCCGTTCCTTACTGCAAATCAGATTACATCTCTGAGCTGCGGTCTACAGGTCCACACACACTTAGAGCTCTGGGCTCAGGTCCACACACACACACACTCTCACAAGCACACGCACGCTTACACAAACGCACACACACACAGGCAACAGCCTCTAATCAGACTGTGCCCAACACGTACAGCTCCACGTAGAGAGTGTGTTTCACAACCTGCATTCTCTCTCTCTCTCTCTCTCTCTCTCTCTCTCTCTCTCTCTCTCCTCTCTCTCTCTCTCTCTCTCTCTCTCTCTCTCTCTCTCTCTCTCTCTCTCTCTCTCTCTCTCTCTCCTCTCTCTCTCTCTCTCTCTCTCTCTCTCTCTCTCTCTCTCTCTCTCTCTCTCTCTCTCTCTCTCTCTCTCTCTCTCTCTCTCTCTCTCTCTCTCTCTCTCTCTCTCTCTCTCTCTCTCTCTCTCACTCTCTCTCTCTCTCTCTCTCTCTCTCTCTCTCTCTCTCTCTCTCTCTCTCTCTCTCTCTCTCTCTCTCTCTCTCTCTCTCTCTCTCTCTCTCTCTCTCAGCTGGACTGGAGCACGAAGGCTTCAGGCTTCGTCACGTGCTGACCTGTGTTCACGTCGCCTTCCGAATCACACACTCCAGCATCCATAGACCCCAGGGCCCAAACCTACAGCCTCTCGCGCTCCTCCCACCAACACAACAACCCCTCCTACAGCCCGCCTCATCACAGACGCTCGCCGGTGTCCCTCCGCAAGGGAACGTGGGAAAACCTTGATAAGCCCGGGCTCAGGGGGCTCAACTCTTCTGTTGGCACCCTGCTCTTCAGCACGGGCGCATGCGGGAACATGTTTAGACATCGTCTGGCAGGTATGAGAAGGGAGCTGTGCACGTTCTGTTGTGCTTCCCAAACAATGACAGGATTGACTCCCAGTCAGAGGGTTTCCAGGAGCTGCTGAGTTGATTACAGCGGTCGAGCCTAATGGACGTCACCGGCCCCCTGCTCGTTACAGAACTACTTCATGAAACGGGAAACGCTCGGGTGATTGCTGTGCGCGCACTTGTACGGTGTCTGTGTATTCGGAGTTGTGTGGTGTGTGTCAGTGTGTAGCGGTACTGTACAAACCCTACGTCGGTATCACAACCATCAGGTGACGTAGCAGCCTGCTCTGCCTTCCTCTCAGGGCTCGTAGCCGAACCAGAGCTCCGGAGCAGCTGCCTGGCGCTGGGCTAGGCTGGGTAATCAATCCCAGACCTCTGTAGGAGCTACACATCTCCTTCTCCTGCAGCATGTACATTAGGTTCCACACTGTTGAGCCGCAGGCTGCACACCGTGAAGGCCCTCCAACCAGACTAGCAGCCTGGAGAGAGGCAGGGCCCGGCTGAGTCTCCCTCTAGCAGGGTTATGAAGGCCTCTCTGTTGAAGGAAAGAGCCCTGTTTTTCATATCATCATCGAGGATCCGGAGTGATCCAGCCATAGCAGCTGGATGGTCAAACCAGCTTCCAGGGCCCTGTTGGCAAACATGTGGAGACCAGAGGCTGAAGGCTAGAGGCTGGAGGGAGGAGGCTGGAGGTTCTCTGTCTGTTCTCTTGGGAGTGGGGAGGGCGTGAGGACTCTGTCAGCCCCTCAGGAGTTCACTCACTGGGTCACTCTCTCTCCACGGGGCCCTGGGTCATCTGAGAGGCCCATGGATGGGGGGCCGAGGGGGCCTGGGGAGGGGGGGGGGGGGGGGGTTGGGGCCCAGGTTGGGTTGCAGTGGATGTCCAGATAAGAGGTGAGTCTATGACAGGGCCGGAGGAGAGAGGAGGATGGAGGGAGGGAGGACAGGAAAGGGCAAAGCAGGGACACGGATAGGGGAACAGGGCCTTCACAGGATAAAGGAAGGTCTCACTCATCTTACAGGTCACAACCGAGGGGGAAGGGAGGGGCAGCTACATTCAGTACAGCTACAGTTACTACGGTAACTACAGGACCAACTGACCAGAGACAGGGGACATGCTACAGGGAGTCTGGGACTAAACTAGAATGAAGCAAATCTATATACCCTCTATTTTGCACAACACCTCCATTGATAATTGAATGGAATTTCCATATGAGAAAATACATGCTTGCAGAGGTATTTAGTTGCAGTCGTCAAAGGACATTTCTCATTTTGTGAAGTAAACAAATGACCAATGTCTTCTTTTGGGGATCATTTTCTGTCTGCTGAGTTGTCAAACTGGACATCTATAACCTCTGAAGTTCACAGGAAGGGATAGGAACAACATTCTGGACACTTTGCTATAGTGTTAAGGGGTTGAAACTAGGATTGATTTAGGGAAAAATGTCCTACATCTGGAAACATCTGACATGGGGGATTATCTTGTTTTTGGAGACGGTTTTCACCAGCGCGGCTCTTCGCTTCCCTTAATCCCCTCTCAGTAGAGGAGAGAGCAGCAATTATCAACGTCAAACTCGGACCCATAACTCAACGAGGTGTGGACAGAGAAGGAGTGAGGGAAGGGGCGTTTCTTTTCATACCGTCACTCAAACGGGACCATTCGGGTCCAAAAACGCATATGTCGTTTACTGTATGATAACTGCGTACAGCATTTTATTTTTCTCACAAAGTGCGAAAGTAGTCTTTGAATGAGGTGGCCCCGGGGGGGGTGGTTGGATGTTGTCAGTAGACAGAAGCAGAGGAGCAGCTCAATCCTGTCCTGGGCTGAGCTGAGCACACCTACCCCCCACCCCCACCCGATCAGAGCAGTCACAGGAGCTGCGAAATGTTAGTTTTAGCGCAGAGGTAAACAGGCTCTCCCATGGTGGGCTCGTACCCTACACAGAGTAAGCACATGTTTCCCATTGTGGTTAAAAGGGAAGGGGGATTAGAGGCAGGGCAGGAGGAGCCGCACACTCATACCCCATGGAGCGATCACACACAGCCCTCGCAGGTCCCCTCGCAGTACTGCTGAGACAGCCAGGGTGGAGGTAGGGGCTGGGGGTGTTTCTGCAGTTCCTGGCGGTCAGCTCCATCAGAGGGGCTAGCCGGGGGCCTGTGGTGCCCAGCGTCGGGGCTCCGGTCTGGGGGCTGACGGAGCCAGGCATGGCTCCTCGCTGACAGAAGCGCCAGGCTCCACGGTGGCAGACGCTCACACAAACACCCAGCAGGTGAGTGATATGAAAAGGTGTTGAAAGTGAGCGGATTTGGGTTTTCAGAGGCATTTTACCCTCAAAAATCTCCTTCAAACAGTTCAAAGCTTGGATAAAGGACATAAAAAAGAGTCCGAAACCGAACTCAGTAAAGGTAGAATTACAAACAAATGTACCCCCAAATAATTGAGAGATAGTGGAGGGGGGGGGGGGCAGTTCCTCAAATGGGTGGCCTGTCAAGCTCTAAAGAGGTCTCCTGTCAGGTGTGGCAGGGGCAGAGGGCCCACTGAGCTGCCATAGGGTGACAGCGTTGACGCAGGGGACTGTGACTGTGCAGCCAATTACATGAGCGTTTGTAAAAAGGCGCACAGCCGGGTGAGGCGGGACGCAGACCAAGACACGCATCGCGGAGCGGATCTTCACTCGGCCCAATTAATTCCTACCCTGCGAAGCTCAGCTGGGATTCGGCTGGACAGAGTCCACCAATGCTGAGTCAAACGTCTGACTGACTTTACAACAGGGTGGGGGAGCGCAGCAGAGAGACCAGCAGGCTGCCATCACACCCAGAGAGACCGTCTCCATTTAAAAAGATAAGAATGCATTCCTCGCGCAAAACTCCATGTCCTATAAATAAGGGCGTAACGGACTATAGCTTCAGCTGGTTTCCTGTCTGTGTGTATGTGTGTGTGTAAATCAGGCCTAATCACGCCTGCAGCCCACAGCTCCAGAGTGGAACAGGCTCCTCTCCGCGATCCCCTCCTCGCCAGGACGGGGTCAACTATTCCAAACAGCCACAAGTGGTCCTCTTCAACCCTGCAACCTCACAGCCCACACACATAAACACCCATAATGATATGCTACGCATCTGTCAGATTCAGTGTGCGTGTATGTGTGGCGAAAGAGTGTGTGCGTACGCGTGTGAATGTATGCATGTCTGTGTGGAGCCCAAACAAAGTGTGTATGACCTGGGATTGTTTAGGATCAATACCTGAGAAGACGTTGACAGATGCCGGTGTCTTTAATGCAACCCAACGCTATTCCACTAAGGGTGACCGGTGTCACTTCTCTCAGGTCATGGATGTATAACAGAGACCTGACCTTCAACTCTCACTCTTCCTCCATTTTCTATGACATCACACTTTCCGTTTTCCGTGACGGCAGTCTAACAGCCAGTGTCTTTGATTAGGGAGATTCTACAGGGCTTCTAGAGTGTTCCGTTAGATAAATGGTTCCGACATCACTGAGTCATTAGGCCCGAGCCCGCCTTTGGCCTCATCACGACCACAGCGGAAGCCCCAGCAGGCAGAGGATCAATATCAGTCACAAATAACCCTCCACAGTACAAAGTAGTCCCGGAGTTTTCCTATTGACGTTGGTTGGAGTTGTGTGGCATTGAGTTGTAGGGCATCTCTGAAAATCCTCCTAAACACACACACACATATATGCACACACACGTGCACGCACACGTGCATACACACCCACACACACACTTAAGATTTAATGTAAATGTCAAGGAGCCTGGTGGAAAAAGGTGGGATGAGGAACAAACAGCTAATCCCAAGCAACCAGGGATTAGGACCGGGCAAACATAATTATTAAACAAATGACTCATGTTCCCTCCCGTTCTCTCCTGCTCGTCTGAGAGGCCTGCGGCTCCGGCAGCAGTCGGCTCTAGAACACGGCCCGGTCTGAATCCAATCTCCCCTCCTCACCAGGGCCTAGTGGAACCAGCTACTCCTGGAACCTGACCAGCTGGGAGGGGTCTGGACCAGAGTAGGGGAACGTCCTACAATACCTGAACACAGGGCTCCAGATGACACGGAAGGTTCTGGTCTGGTGTGGTCAGCTCTCGGCTGAGACCTGCTAACATTTCCCAGCAGTGCCCACGCTAATGATTCAGCAAGCAGACCTCCAGACCTTAATGAACCGGCCTGAGTTTCTCTGACGCTGTTGTCACTGTCGATTGTTTCCACGGTTTTTATCTGTAAGGAATGCTGCCTGTTGATAAAGTTGTGTTGTAAACCACATCCGGTAGCAGGTAGGGGATTAGCAGAGCAGGATAAGACTGGGATGAAAGAACATGGTGGAGAGCTGTTGTGCTGTCACTAGACTGCTACGGTGGGTCAGAGGGGACATTTGGTCAATCAATCTCAATCCAAAGAGACAAGTTCAATGTTCGATCTTGGTCATAACGTTGTGATATTTCACATTTGCAACCTTTTCTCTAAAGAATAACCCTATCAATAAACATGTTTAAAGAAGAAAATAAAGTATTTTTGAAATTGAATATTCCCTAAAAAGCTAGCTACTGTATGTGGCGTTTATGTACAGAGCCTAATGGCCCAGTTCTGTCAGTCCTGTCTGGAACAGATGCACAGTGGATGGGTGTTCCAGAGAACAGCACACGTAGCAACATTCCATCCCCTCTCTGCTTGGTTCTGCTGGTGACATCAGACAGAGCGTTCCAGCACCCCAGAGAGGGGGTCTCTCCACAAGGCTGGCTCTCAGCAGACGCCTGCTCACACACAGGTTAGACGTGCGCGGGTGTGCTTATGTGTGTGTGTGCACGCGGTGAACTGAAGCCACCATAGTCCGCCACCGAGTCCCGTCCCTCACTCCTACGCTCTAATCCACCCTTTCTTGCTCTCCATCCACTGTTCTGATGCTGCCCCCCACCCCCCCTCCCCACCGCCCCCCCCCCCACCACCAAAAAAGGGAGAAGTGCAGACACAGCACCCCTCAGCCCCCTCCACCCCCGACCCAGTCTATGTGGGCCCACAATGCTGTACATGCTGGGCCAGGGGACCAGTACCTCGCCCCAGCCGGGCTGATCCCAGGCCTGCTCTAAAGACATCTGCGGTGCGACAGGGGACGTCGGGACAAAATAACTATTTTTTTAATCTCCACCCCGCACGGCTCTGACCACAGGGCTGTGAGGTCGTAGCATGACGGCCCCTCGCTCTGCCCACCCCCCTCCCTCCTCCCTCCTCCTCAGCCTACTCCCCCTCCTCCTCCCCCTCACCCGCGGCCTACTCCTCCTCCTGCTCCCTGTCGACCTCATCCCCCACTACCTCCCCGCCCACGTCGTCCTCCTCCACCTCCCCCAGCTTCTCCTCCTTCTTCTTCCTCTCCGACCTCCCCCTCGGCCGACTCCTTCAACTCCCCCTTCTCCCCCTCCTCCTCCTCCCCGCTCTCTAATCCTGCCCTACATGACTGGCTCTGTCTGAAAGCCCCACACGCCAGAGGTGGAAGCCAAGAGCATTGCTGGGAGATTTGAAGAAGAAGAAAAAAAAACAAAGAAAAAAAAAGTTAAAAAAACACCTGCTCATCAAACTAAATTGCACTCAGCAACAGCGTCGGTGGGAGGGGGGGGAAGGAATGAAAGAAAGAAAGACAAGTCACTGCTCTCCCTCTGATCCTCGCAAACAAAAGAACAAATTGCGTTTCTGCATGGCGGTGCGGGCCGGGTCGAGTCACACGGGGAGGCGGGGTCAGGACAGACCACTCACGGTGCATTTGTTTGCGAGCATGTGTTTATGAGTTCCATCAATTCCACACAGAGGGGGAGAGCTAGAAAGAGAGAGAGAGAAAGAGAGAGAGAGAGGGAGAAAGAGAGAGAGAGAGAGAGAGAGAGAGAGAGAGGGAGAAAGGGAGAGAGAGAGAGAGAGGGAGAAAGGGAGAGAGAGAGAGAGAGAGAGAGAGAGAGAGAGAGAGAGAGAGAGAGAGAGAGAGAGAGAGAGAGAGAGAGAGAGAGAGAGAGAGAGAGAGAGAGAGAGAGAGAGAGGGAGAAAGGGAGAGAGAGAGAGGTACAGGATACCTATCTGCCTTTAATCTCAGGCCCTTTCCTCCTCAACATTGCTTATTGTTCCTGCTCTGTCTTGTCCAGCCTGCTGTTATTATACCAAACAGCATTATATTTATTAATGCCCCCGGCCTTTGAGTCATTCTCCACTGCATGGCAGTGCGGCCTCCAATCTTCCTAGATAAAAGAGCCTTCATCACCCCTCGCCTTCCTCTGCCTCACAGAAGCCTGGAGCAAGCAACGACCTCTGCTGTGGCTTTAATCTTGACACGTCCCGTTCAGAGTGGACTGTTTGAACCTGAGACCTCTCTCCACTGTCATCCCAGCGGCCACTTCAGCTCCTGGGAGAGTGGGTTTACTGTAGACGCACAAAGGCAGAGGAAATAACAGGAAATGATCAATATTTAGAGTGTGGGGTTTGGAACAAAGGCTTGAACGGACAATGTTGTTATCTTGACTCACTGGGGTTGAAGTGAAGTCATTAGGCTGGGGCTGGCAATAGGACCATGGCTAGGGCTGGGGCTGATGGTAGGACCATGGCTGGGGCTGGGAGTAGGACCATGGCTAGGACTGGGGCTGAGGATAGGGCCATGGCTAGGGCAGGGGCTGATGGTAGGACCATGGCTAGGACTGGGGCTGAGGATAGGGCCATGGCTAGGGCTGAGGATAGGGCCATGGCTAGGGCTAGGGCTGGGGCTGAGGATAGGGCCATGGCTAGGGCTGGGGCTGAGGATAGGGCCATGGCTAGGGCTAGGGCTGGGGCTGAGGATAGGGCCATGGCTAGGGCTGGGGCTGAGGATAGGGCCATGGCTAGGGCTAGGGCTGGGGCTGAGGATAGGGCCATGGCTAGGGCTGGGGCTGAGGATAGGGCCATGGCTAGGGCTGGGGCTGAGGATAGGGCCATGGCTAGGGCTGAGGATAGGGCCATGGCTAGGGCTGGGGCTGAGGATATGGCCATGGCTAGGGCTGGGGCTGAGGATAGGGCCATGGCTAGGGCTGGGGTTTACAAGGGTAGCCATGCATGTGGAGTTGTTTTGGAGGCTGTGTGGAGTGCTGACGTGTGGTCAGGGCTGGGCTCAGCTTGGCTGCTGGAAGTCCTGCGCTCCGGTGTTCACACAGCGCCAGCCCCCGGCCTGCGCCCGGACACCGCTTTATGGGACAGGGGATTATCGTCAAACCAGCCATGAGGACCACCCACACAGTGACACTGGACAGCAGACACACACACACGCGCGCGCACACATCAGCACGCACGCGTGCACACACAATCACAGGAACAGCCACACACATATTAGGTCTGAGTAACGCACACAACCTAAGTCTATGACCCACATTCGCTTGGCTCATTCTAAGCACCTACATTTTGGAGAGAAATACAAGTATTTGTGTCTCGTGTTGAATACTCATACACATACTAACAACCACACACTAAAAACACACTAAATAGGACTTGGGGCAGGCGTCAGGCCTAACCCTAATCCACACACACAAACAGTTTACCATGACGACCCGCCTGCCAGCCACAGTCGGCAACTACGAGCCAGTTCATTAAGAAAACCAGCAACTTCTGCTATGACATCACACCAGTCCCCTCCGAGACTCGGTGGTTGCCTCGTTTCACAAACCGTCGACCCGCATCCACAACAACAACCCTGCATGTCACTGCAGATGGCGAGCAGACGCCAGGACCTGAACACAGGTCGCGCTCGGCACCACCGCTTCCTCGCCACCTTCAACGTTTCCCTCCTGCCACACGTGAAGCCCTCTCTTGATCGACGTCAAGGAATCACCTCTCTCCCCCTCCCCCTCCCCCCTCCCCCTCCCCCTCCCCCTTCCCCCCTCCCCCTCCCCCTCCCCTCTCTCTCTCTCTCTCTCTCTCTCTCTCTCTCTCTCTCTCTCTCTCTCTCTCTCTCTCTCTCTCTCTCTCTCTCTCTCTCTCGCTCTCGCTCTCGCTCTCTCTCTCTCGCGGGCTGAACGGGTTTCCCCGTCTCTCACGCTTTTCCTCCAAGTCCCATTCTCACCCGGAGACGCATGCACAAACACACAGAGTCAAGACGGGAAAGGGGGAAAAAAAGAGAGAACAGCACATATTTCTCACTTGCCGGGGCAGAGCAGAGCACAAGCCCTAGGCACCCGTCGGATGAGCAAAACAATGGGAGCCAATGACAAATCGGACGTGGTGCATTCACTGAACAGTCATAAAGGGTGGCAGGTAAGCAAACACTCACCTGCCCTGAGCTAATAACACACGCAAACAAACACACGCAGGGACACACACACACACACCGCGCATAGGAACCGACATGCACAAGGAGAAAGACACACGCACACTCACACACATGTACAAAGTGCGGTAGGATCCACATAGGAACCCACGTGCACACGTAGGAACACGCTCACACACACACACACACCGACAGGAATGCACGCATACTGTATATCAAGGAACCTACGCATATACACACGGGGAACACACATGTCGTAACACACACAGTTGAGCTAGCCAAGCGTGTTGAGACAGTGCCGGGTTAGGGCCTTCGGTGGAGACTAGGGGCGGCCTCACCTCTGAACACAGACTACAAGACCATCAATCTAACCACACGGAGCATGAAGAGTTTCTCCTAACAAACCCACCACACGCATATGTTTGTCTCTGGATACTGTTCAAGCAGCACACACAGGAAAGGGATGGGGCCTTGGGGATTAGGGCGTGTGTTGTTCTGTGGTGTGTTAGTGTCTTCGGCGAAGTGTGCTGGTGTACATTGTGGTAGCCTATGGTGTGTGCATTGGGGTGCTGCTCGCTCCCAAGTTCAGGGTTTCTCTCGTTGAGTTCACTGACACAATAAACATGTCAGAAGGTTTTGTCGAAGTTCACTTGCACAGACCCTGTCGGGCCGTGGGGTGAACACACGTTGCAACATTTTGCGTATGATGCACATTCCGAATTCACAAATGTTGCAATATAAGCCTGGGAAAAGGACAGGCATGTGTAAAGGTGTGTGTGTGTGTGCGTGTGCGTGTGTGTGTCCAGAGGGAAGGAAACTGTAGTTAACTGCACTGACTTTCCAACCAAACCAAACAAATCACACACATTTTCCCCTGAGGTCTTCCCGCAAAGCAGAGCAAAGCCCAAGTGACAGCACCTCTCCACTCTGCATCCCACCACAGCCCAGCCATGTGACTCCCCCTGGCTATCCTCTGAGGGCAAAGAGGAGAGGGGAGCGACTGGCGGTTTGGGGTGGTGGGTGGGAAAGGGGGCGGAGGTTGGTTCGAGTGTGGGTGAGGGGACATAGGGGTAAAGGGGCTGGGGTATGGGGGGCGGGGTGGGGAGGGGGGCTGGCGTTGGTTGGCAGCGAAACACACGAGAGAAAACAAATTCCTGTCCCATCGCCATGGAGATGAGTCAACAGCGGGTCTTGGGGGGGGGGGGGCGGGGGTTGCGGGGCGAAGCCTGACCCGAGCGTAGTTAACTATTCATCCTCGTATCCGGCTCCCAAATGATTGGGCAAACACAGAGCGCCGCGGAGTCAAAAGGGCCCCAGAGGGGCAGAGAGAGGGCCGTCACCCTGGGGGGACACGCTGACACGCTGACAGGCACACACTGGCTTGGGGGGAGGGGGGGTGTACAATCTTGTATTTCAGTACAGTCCTGCACACTCACAGACAGGCCTTAAGGGGATGTCAGCTCTAAGCTGAACCTGCTCCAGTCGGAAATGCATGTTCCTTCTTTTTTCTGAAGAATTTGGCTGCTGGTAGGTGAGGGCCGTAAGGCTCGTGGAAATGACACGACAGACGGCCGAAGTCTACCTGCGACGGATGCTTTGCCCTGGGAGCGACAGCGAGCCCACAACATGAAGTCTCAACGGCAATCTCCCGAGCAACGTGAGAAACTCCAGGCACTATCTCTGCTCGTTACAGTTTCTGAAGTAGGTCTGAACTGGCAGGAGAGATTTGCTATTAAAACAAGTTAAATAGTTAATAGGGTTTGGCTAACAATTATGCCAACAGCAAAGTATGAGTTGCGTCAGGAGATGGAGTTTTATAAGCCTAAACCACAGTAACACTATAATCCTCTGGCTCTAGGCCAGTTCAGTCCCCACAGAAAAAAAAGAGTTTAAGACCACTTGATTTGGGTGAGGAAGACAAGTCCTTAAAACGGTAAAACAGCAACAAAATGTGCCATATTACTGTGCCATATAAGAGTGCCATGCTACTGCCATATTGACGGATTCAAGGTGACAAGGCAGGTGAGGTGCTTGTTGCTAGGATGCGACTAGGAAGCTAAGCTAACAGGCTGTGAGGCTGTGAGTGGCTACGTAGCAAACGCTAAGGTATACACAGCTGAGGTTAACACACCAGGTCTGGATCACTGGAACACCACCAACAAACTGAGACCATTTGTCTCTGGAAACATATATATACTCACCACAAGAATCCATGAGAAACAGGAGAGCACGTCTTATTCCCGGAATCTGGATTCCTTGGCTGTTGAAAGAAAAAAGAAACAGAAAAAAAAAACACGAGGTAAAACGTCACTTCTTTTACAGTACCGCTGGGCCAATGTCAGACCCACCAACAGTATTGCGTTACATTGCTTTATATATGCTTAACTCCTGCCTAACCATTTATTCAGCCAGGGAGCTTTTTGGCGGAACGGAGGTAAAATAAGTCATATAGTGGGGATGGCCCTGCAAGGAGGTTTACAGCCGCAGACCACAGCACCACGGCCCAGCGCTTTGACCACTTTACTGTAGAGCCGAGCATGGCTTGACAAGCAAGGGTCGCTGGTTGAAATAGCATTAGAAGATGATGGGAGGAGGCTGTCACTGACCTGCCATCTGGCCTCACTAGAACACATTCCAACATGGCTTTAACGCCGCACTGGATCTACAAGATATCCAGCACCGTCATCCTCTGCTAAACCCTGCCTCGTCATCATCATTCCAGTTGGTGTACGGGCCTCTGGGAGGGACACCGGGCCTTGTTAATCATCCGGTGGTCCGGGGTCTGAGAGGGCTCTGTCCCCAGCCCGGCTGGGTCAGGGCAGTGCCCGGTGGGGTGGGCCAACTGAGGGGTGATGCCGCGCCGCTCCCTGCCTTTCACTTCAGAACACAGTGTTTTCATAAAGACGGCTGAAGCGTGTCCTTCCTTTACTTGTAATTAGGGCTCTTTCTATCTAATCCACCCAACAAATCTTACAAATGAGAAACAGAACCGCAGAGTTTTTATTTATTTATTTGAGTGGACGGCTGTCAGAAAGAAAAGAAGAAGAAGAAGAAAAAAAAGGAGGAGGAAAAAAGAACGAGGACAAAAAAAAGAGAGCGATTTCTTTATAATAAAAAAGCCAGATGTGTGGAGTCACTTCTTCGATGTGTGTCACTGAGGGAGTTTGGGGCAACATTTGGCCGTGCCAGAGTCTATTTTTAGACTATTTCCTAAAATAAAAAGTGAGTTTAGTGATTGGCAGAAATTACAGGCTTTCTCCTCCCTGTCCATGACCTCAGTCCACGTCACTAACGACGAAATACTGACCGTATAAAACAACTTTAAAAAAAACTCACCAAATACTCAACGTTCATAAGGAAATAGCCTCCGTTTAATGTACCGTACGATTAGGTTTATTTTAGGTTTCAATCTGACATCAAAATAACACTGTTCGGGTGAAATTCTACAGCATGAAGACTTATTCTGCAAACTGATACTGCACGCAGTCAACGGCAGTTATGTAAAAGAAACAAACTTTTTTCACCTCATTGAGACCTGATAATTTTTTGATGTTGTGGATGAATCTGTGCATTTATCTATTAATATTGACTTTAGTATGTGTGTGTGTGTGTGTGTGTTTATGCATGTTGACGTGTGTGTGTCTGTGTGTGTGTGGCGGCGGAGGCTGGGGCCTAAGGGCTGACTGAGCAACCTAACCAAGCAGAAGTCCCACCTAAGCTCTGAAGCATGCACCACCCAGGCCTGTAACTAACACACAGAGATAAACACAGGTGATGTCAGGGATTACACCCCATAATACTGCCGCAGGAAACCGCCAATAGCACAGGTGTATCCACGACGACGGATACATTCCTCCAAGTCCTGTTCTGAGAAGAGATATGTGACTGACAGCTCCTCATCTCCTCTGGTCGATTGTGTGAACCTTGTGTAAACAACCGTGGGCGGTGTGTGCCTGTTTGCATGTGTGCGACTGTGTGTGTGTGCGTGTGTGTGTGTGTGCGCGTGTTGAAAAGACGCAGGTGAGGGGACACACACACAGAGGGATTAGGGAAGTCTTATCACACACCTCTGAAGCCGAGGAGCGCAATACCACACGTACCCCCTCATAACCTGCAGGAAGGGCAGCACCAAGCCCTCTGGGGGGGGGGGGGGGGGAGAGAGAGAGAGAGAGAGAGAGAGAGAGAGAGAGAGAGAGAGAGAGAGAGAGAGAGAGAGAGAGAGAGAGAGAGAGAGAGAGAGAGAGAGAGAGAGAGGGAGGGAAGGGGGACAGAGAGATAGGGAGAGGTGGAGAAAGGCAGTGTTGTCATCCCACAGTAAACAGCTCCCTCTAGAGCAGCTCCTCCATTCTCCCCGTCCTGCACCTCTCCAGCCCCGTTCTTCCCCCGTCTCCGTGGCCAACCTGCTTCCTACAACGCTCTCGAAACGCACTTCCCTCTCCGTTTTCATCAGCGCCAAACAAAACAAAGAAACATCCAAAGCAGTGCAACGTAGCACAAGCATCCTGCACATGTATGGAAACTATCACGGCCATTTTCAAATCCAAATACCAAAAGAAAAGTTCAACGTTACCCTAACTATAATCCTTCCCTTGTCCTACGACAGACAGCAGGGAGGCCGGGGGTCCTGGGTTGTGAGGAACCATAAACTGCTGGAGGAAAGGGAGGAACGCACAGCGCCAACTTCTCACTGTGCACGGGCCATGGGGCGGCCTGAATCGTGTGCAGCGTGTTTAGCAGAGGTCTGCGACGCGCAGGACAGATTAGGCTGGGCCGTGCATGGAGCTAGTGCTGCCGGGGCCAGCGATAAGCCTGCTACAGGCTTTGGTCCGAAGCTCTATTAGGGTCTCTCCTAGGCTCTCTCTCTGTCTCTCTCTCTCTCCCTCTCTCTCTTCCAGTCTTAAGTTTCCCTTCCCTTTCTCCCCTTCATTCCCTCCCTCACAATCCTGCCCCTCCTTCCTTTCGTCTCTCTCTCTCTCTCTCTCTTCCTCCCAGTCCCCCTCTCCCTCCTCCTGCCTCCGGGCAGTGTTACATTTGTTTGTCTCCTCAAACCACCATGTTACACAACCTCGGAGCAACGCCTGTAATATCTGAGACAGATTTAAAAGCAGTAGTGGGGAAAAGATAACACAGCCGGGCGTCGTGCGGTGCTGAGGAGCCCGTGTTGATTAAACATTGTTGATTCTAGACAGGACAGCATGGCAAAGACCACATGGCCATGAGAGCAGCAATATAATCTATGTACATTTCAGATATAGACTTATTTACTGTACAAGCTAAAGGCACACAAGCTATATACACACACAAGCTCTTCACAAGGTGTTGGGGACATGTTGTACACTCAGAACAGGCGATGCTGCAGTATACACACCGTCAACACCACTCTCTTCCTCCGATTTTTCCATGGCACTAATAAAACATTGGACATTGTCGAGTTTCAATATGTTTTTTGGAAATTATAAACGAGTAGAAAATACATCTTTTTATGAGCTTTCGAAACTTTCCCACAGTTTTCCCCGATTTTCCATGCATGTGACCCACCCACATTAAAGTAGCACTCAATTAGGCTGGCACAATGGACACAGAATGGGGCACACACACACACACACACAGAATGACAAATGTGACCTGCTATTTAACCCACATTTAAAAGACCTGTGCTGCAGTAAGTATCGGTTACATTTCTTCAGCACACACTGGAAAAAATCCTCAATTTTCCAAAGGCTGTTCTCATTCCTAGAAGTGCCAGGAGACAGTATCAGCATCTGCCCAGAGTTCATGACCTTTGGCCCTTATATGAATGGCACTACTGGAAGGCTTAGAGATCACCTACATTACACAGCTACCAACCTTAGGGACAGGGCAACATAGCAACAACCTCCTCCTGAGAGTCAGGAAACGAAGGAGATGCTAGTAAACTACGGAGGAAGCAGGGATGGGACTACAGCAAGTGGTCAACTTTCAATCCCTTGGTGTTCGGATCGCCGAGGGCCGGGCCTGGTCATGCAACACAGACACCGTGGTGAAGAAGTCCCAGCAGAGACCGGACCTTTTCAGACATCTGGAGGAACTCCGCAGACTTTCTACACATGCACCACGGACAGCATCCTGACAGGGGACATGACCGCCTGGTATGGGACCAGCGCTAGGCTGGATCGCAAGGCCCTGCAGAGAGTGGTATGGCCAGCATTCTAATAGATGGTCAATAGATGCTAACTGTCAGATGCTAATTAGCAACTGTGGCAGTTGACAGTTGGTTACCTGTAGACTGTCAAGACTAAGCCCATTAAATCAAACTAAAAGTGTCAAAAGCAAACAAACCTTAACTTTAAACGTAGCATTTTAGCTTAAAAATGAGGGGCGGTGAATTTGGCGGCGTCTTTGTTTGTGTTCATTTATGTGTGTGTGTGTTCATATGTGTGTGTGTGTGTTCATATGCGTGTGTGTGTTCATATGCGTGTGTGTTTGTGTGTTCATCCTAGGAAGGTCAGAGTAGTAAAGTATTAGAGCCGTGTTTGCTCTGTGGAGGACTGCCTGTTGGAGAGTTTGAACAGTGACGTGTTAAACCAGTAAAAACAGGACGCGGCTCCACTCTGTTTGCTCAACAACACCCAGAGAATGGGCCCACGAAACCAAACACACCTCTCTGCCTCCATACCTCCATCTACCTCCAACCTGGCTGGAGAACATTCCAGGAACATGCCTTACGGAGTCTGACAGAGAACATGTCGAGAGTACGTGTCACGTGTACAAGATAAAGTTAGATACATGTGCGGTACAGTGTTTGTGCAACTGTATGTCTGTCATTAAAAGGCCCAGGGATTATGTAGGTATGCACACAGGGATGGCAAGAATGCATGCATGGAGATACACCACACACACACACATAGAAATGCACACCTACATACGTAGGAACACACACACACACTTCTGCAGCAAGGGATGTTTTGTGTCACTCACTCCATGTGACTAACTACACACTGGGTTATTATACTGGGAACAACGTCTACGTAATTTGCTTCGGAACGATCAAATAAACGATCAATCAAATACCGTGGGACAGTTCAGTATTGACCATCCTCTTGACCTCAGGTGGGACGACGTTGCTTCAAGAGAGAAAGAGAGAGAAAGAGAGAGAGAGAAAGAGAGAGCGAGAAAGAGAGAGAGAGAGAGAGAGAGAGAGAGAGAGAGAGAGAGAGAGAGAGAGAGAGAGAGAGAGAGAGAGAGAGAGAGAGAGAGAGAGAGAGAGAGAGAGAGAGAGAGAACAGCATCTCCAAACACCCCCCTCCGCCTCCCCTCCATCAGAGAGAAGAGCTCACTGTGATGTGTGTGTGTTTTTGGAAGAGCGGTGCTCATAAACAGCCATGCAAGGGGCCCACTCTATTCATCAAGGCAGGCTGAGATGCGCTTCACTGGGCCCGGCCCTTTGTTTTACCCCCTCGCTCACAAAACCCTCCGGCCCCAGAGAGAAAGGAGGCTGGTTCCCTCGGTGTGTGCGGGCCCCGAACGATGCCATTAGCTTGGTGCCCATCTTGGGTGAAAGGCGTTTTTTAAGCGGCACATGAAGTGATTTAGAGAGACGCGGGCGAAGGAGAACAATCCTGTTTGGAAGCGGCCCGGAGAACGGAGAACCCTGATGTCGGCCTCTATAACACGCGTGAACCGGGCCCTCCGTTCCTTGAGTGGTGCATAGACCAGCGGACAATAGACGCGGAGCGAAGCATCCCCCCCCCCCTCCTCCCCGCGCCCCCGTCATGTGACGTTGGGGGTCGATGCGGCGGTGATGCGTGGGGTCAGGAAGGTTCACCAAACTTCCCACGCCTCCTTCCCCTCGCCAGGCCCTCGCCAGCTCAACGAACAACGCTCTTTGTTACCGGCAGCAAAAAAAAAATGCTGGTTCCTCTTAAAAATGGCGTGTTACACATCATTCACGTGGCTCCTTGATTAGGGGAATTT
Organism: Osmerus eperlanus; assembly: GCF_963692335.1. NCBI lineage: Eukaryota > Metazoa > Chordata > Actinopteri > Osmeriformes > Osmeridae > Osmerus > Osmerus eperlanus. The sequence goes on from NC_085019.1 coordinate 5,155,995, forward strand.
GGCACACAAAAGAATTCTCAGTTCCAAAAACAATCATGTTTCCTGTCCAGTAAAATGCTGCCACGCTGCAATCATGTGACTTGCTTTTTGGTTTACAAATTTCCTACTACTCAAGATGACATGTAGAATGCAGGCTTAGTGCTCTGACAGTAAAGGCTGGGGAGCGTCACCAGCGTTCTGGAACAAGCACCCCAGCGAAGCAAGTAGGCGATAAGAGTTGGCAGCTACAGTGTGTGCCAGTTCTGTGGAATGGTGCATGTATTCCTGCAAACAAAACTCCCACATCTCATAAGGAGGAAGCTTCAGAACACGAGATGTTTTCGTTTTTACCTGGACATGTTTTGTTTTCTATTTTAGGCAGCTACCTACACTCCCTCTTCCCCATATATGATATTCTAGTGTCGCCACTCTTCCAGGTGTTTTTAATCGTGATTTTCATGCTTGTGTCTGTGAGAAATGCGTGGGCAAGGGGTGAAGGCCCGTCGCTTCAGCACATGGAAGGAGCAGTGCATTGTGCGTAAACCAGGCCACAGCCCTGAAGACAGTTGAAGCTGTAAGTGGGTGGGGGAGGGGGAGAGGGGCTGTTTGAGGGCAGGGGCCTCCTGAACCACGAGTGGACCAGCGTTTTAGAAGGAGGAACCGAAGGCTGCCGTTTGAACAGTACGGCTCCAGACGACCGCACCTTCCCGTTCCTAGGCGGCCCGCTGCCACTCTCGCTTTCAGCGGGGGGGTGGGGAGAGGGGGTAGAGGGGGGAGAGGGGGGAGAGAGGGGGTGAGGAGGGAGGCCAAGGACCATGGGAAAAAGTAGAAGGCAGACCAATCACCTACACACTGCAGAGTTAACTACCACAGGCATCATCCGGTAAAGGCCTGAACAAGTCCCAGATTGCCATCTTCCAGTGAGTCAGAGAATCTTCCAGAGAATAATGGCGTTTTTTTACCCACTTAATCAGCTGTCAGCCCGCTCGCCAAGTAGTATGAACTTCACCACTGAGTTCATATAAGTCCTCGCTGCCTATCTTGCCTGTCCCTCGGCAGCATTGTAGCGGACGTTTCATACACTGCACAGAGCCCTCCAGTCACCCCTGGGATGCCGGGACAGGCCTGTTCCTGAACAGGGCTGTCTCTGCTCTGCAGGTGGTCATAGCTGTCTGAAGTCTTCAAGGCTCCAGCCTTCAGGACATTCTCAGAGACCTTTATTTCATTTCAGTTTTCATTCCGAGTGCACCTCAAGATGGACTGTTTCCATCTTCGCTGAAACCTGGAGATCCCTTGAGAAGATCAGTGAGGACCTCAGGAAACCCGCCTTTTGAAGGTGCCTCTCAAACGCTAGCTGCCCGTGCGACCCTTCCTCCATATCCCAGCCTGCTCTGCTACTGTATAGTACGTGACCAACAGAAATGTCAACCTAATAAAAGGCGCTAATACAATTAATCAATTACAGTAAACAACATTCAGAATGACACAATGATGATACGATCTTTTTGTGGAATGCAACCGCACTTTATAAATTGGTGCAGTCAATCACACAGGGTGTGTTACCAGTCCGGAATATTCCTTGGTGTCTGCCAGGAACGATCTGACTGCAGGAATGCTCTTTAAATTAAAACAAAACATAATTCATGTCATGTCAGAGACCGCTGAAACCTGTAGCGATCACTCGAACAATAACAACAGCCTTAGTGGGAACTGATTGGAAAATGATTGGTGGTTGAGGATAAATATGAGAGGAGCGATATGCATGCCAAAAATCCCTTTTCATTTTCTTGATAGCATCATATGGCTTCCCACAACAGCAATTACGCTGGGGGGGGGGGGGGGGGGGGGAAACAGTCTATGCGACGTTAACACATATAACAATGTTTACAGTGGATTCCTCCGTCCTCCATGGAAGGATTTGTGGTTTCCTGTACCCTGTCTTTGCATCCTGACTACATTGGGCAAGAATAGCTCTGGACTTCAACTCAACTGGACTGGGAGGAGGGAGCAGTTGTTTAACACGGGCCTGCACTTGACTGGGAAGGGGTCCGTTGTTCTATGCTGAAGACCAGGAAGAGGAGGGGGATGGACACGTTCCGGCAGCGGTGGAACGGGGCATCAGGAGAACGTGGACCCGCGACCAGACAGACTGAGACCGGGAGGAAGTGACATCAGAGGTGCACTGAGGTTGATAGAGCCGCCCTGAGGGGGTCCTGAAGATAAGACTGAGGAGGCTTGCTTTTGATAGTCTGACGCTTTCTTCCCCTCCCTCCTATCTTTACCTCTCTCTCTCTTTCTGTCTCTCTCTTCTCCTCTCGATCCCTCTCTTTCTGACAAAGCAGCCTCAGTCCTAGCTATCTGTGGCCCTCACCACGGGTCACCTGAAAGGAGAGGCGCCTCCACATCTCAGAAGCCAGACACCAGCAGATGTGGTATCTGCTGCACCCCGGCCTCCTCCAGATGCGGAAAGGATATCCGAAGGGATCGCATCACGTGTTGCCTAGCGACACAGAGCCTTAGCACTCCTGAAAATCTCCTGGTGTTCTCCTCTTGCAGTGGCTCCTCTCTCTCACAGGCCCTTTTGTTACACAAACACAATTCTCCCGAAGGGTCTCCGTCAAACCGGTTGGTGGCGGAATCATTGTTTCGTTGTGATGGCCCCCGCCGCGGTTGCCATGGACACAGCCAGGTGTTGCTCACGGTGTCCGCGGCAGACGAGTCGGAGGGACGAGTCAGGAGGCAGCCGAGACCGCAGATCGCGGTGATCCTCCTCACCGAGACTGTGTCAGGAAGTAGGAATGCACCCCCCCTAAACCATAAGGCTTCTCCGACGCCAAGAAAAATCACTCATATAAGTGTCGGCAGCCTACCGGGAATGCCACTCTCTCAGTGAGGACGGAATGGTGAGATGAGGAGATGGATGTGAGGGAAAACAAGAGTTCGGGGGGGGGGGGGGGGGGGAGCGGGGGGGCTTTGATTCCTTTCCAGACAGTTTAATACCCTCTGAATGATAAAGATCCCTTCTGTCGAGAGGGTTCTGCGGCGGTGCATTGCGGGGGATCGAGTCATGCGAGGTCCAGTGCAGCAGGAATGGTACCTCTGTACAGGACTGGCGCTGTTCCTGCAGGGAACTCACCAGCGTCAGCCGTGCGAAGGCTCTGAGCCGTCTGGGAGATCTGAGAAAAGGCTCACATCTCCACTAGAGACACACAGGAAAGGAAAAGAAGCATGATATATTTGAACGGATCATGAAAAAGCCCTGAACCTATGTCGTAATCAGAACAGTCCCAGCCGCTGTCCCAGCGTGTAAGATAATACGATTTTGGCACGGCTGTTACGGCTGACACTTCCAGACAAGGTCATCCATTACTTGAGGCCATTAGTGTTCACGTTCTACTATCAAAGACTTTACAGAATACATACATTAGTTTGCTTCCTAATAAGAAACATAAGGAATGTCCGACTTGGTCTGGATCAAGCTGAGAGTCATCGCAGCGGTCACTAACGTTACGCAGCGACTGACGAGCGAGTGGGAGAGACAGGCAGGCAGGGAGACAGGGTTGTCGGTACAAGCTCTCTCAGACAGACAGGCAGATGCATGGTTTTGATTCTTCCGCTATTGAGATTCAAGACAATAGCGTCCCTGTTGTCTCTGCGTACGAGTGTGTGTGTGGTGGCGCGAGCATCCCCAAGAACAGGGAAACGGGGAATTGCGGGCAGGCGGATGCGGGCAGCATGGTAGGCCCACTGCGGAAGGCCCCGGCACAGCAGAACCACCTGAGAGCTCTCTGGTGTGAGGTGACCCACCACAGAGAGTCCTCCTTCCCTCCCATCCAGCCTCCAGGCAGGCCACAACAATAAACTACTTTGTTGGCCTGCTCCATTATCCTTCATCTTAAATGTGTGTGTGTGTGTGTGTGTGTGTGATGATGTATCCATAACTGGCAATAGCTGTGCTCAAGCAAGTCTCCATGATGGTATTTAATGTGATTCGTCTCTGACAGCCCACATGTTAAACCTGGAGGTTAATATGTGTGTGTGTGTGTGTGTGTGAGGACATGCGTAATCTCCAACGGGACTTTCCAGGTGTGGGGCAGCTGATCGGCTTGTCACAGTCCACAGGTGACAGTGAAGCAAACAGGCCACCGAGGGAGGCTTGGCCTTTCCTCGGCTGGGTCACCATGGCTGGGGCTGAGCTTGACTGATTACACAGCGCTGGAGGCGGGGTGGGAAGGAGGGGGGGGGGGGGTGAAGGGGGGGGTTCTTGCTCATCCCCTCGTCACTCCTGTAATTGCACACACCACTTGCGATGTGAAGTCTGCTATAGGGTTGCATTGTTCGACTTGTGTGTGGGCGAGGACTTGTGTGTGGGCGAGGATGTGTGTGTGTGTGTGTGTGTGTGTGAAAAAGTTGATACGTGTGTTTTTAAAAGGCCGGACCAAGACAGGCCTGCAGGTGAACCAAACCACACACATACACACACACACAATCACACACAAGAGTGCACGCAAAGAAAGACACACACACACACACTCCGGCTTGCTCGCTGAAACGTATCATTACGCCTGTCACGTATCCACCTCTGCAGCGAGCCTCACAAGCCCCAACAACCACCAGCACACACACCTGGAGGGCCCAACACTCTGTTCCCAGCACTGCACTTCATAAACATGGCCTACTGCACCCACAAACACACACACACACACCTATTCATATCCTGTGGCCTCAGCCCCCCTCCCTCTCCCTTTCAAAGTATGTCTCGATTTTCTCTCCCTTCCCCACCGCAAATGTTCGAGTGCTATTTAATTTGTTTCCTTTGTTATGGTGTTCCGTACCAGAGGAATGACACAGCACTGAGCAGGGTGGCCAGGTGGCCAGCTTGGCAGCCACTGCACTGCCTGGGCCGCTCCTGCGAAGCAAAGACAGGAGCTTTGCAGTCTTCGCCGAAAATGTGATCGGAGAAGTGAGAAAGTCATTCACCTGATATGAGGAACAGGCCATTGTAAAAACCACGCTGTCTTCCAGCAGCTTGGTGTTTCTCCTCTTAGGCTTGAACAACACTGGCAAGCAGGGCCGATATGATCTCTTCTGTACAGGCACGGCCATGTTTGCTGGAGTCGGGTTACTCTAACGCGTATGTACACAGGGTGTGTACATACGAGAGACAAAGAGAAATAGAGAGGGAGGGAGAGTGAGAGACAGAGACAGAGACAGAGACAGAGACAGAGACAGAGAGAGAGAGAGAGAGAGAGAGAGAGAGAGAGAGAGAGAGAGAGAGAGAGAGAGAGAGAGAGAGAGAGAGAGAGAGAGACCGTAGGTACCTAAGCAGATCGCTCATGTCGGCAGGTTTGCCCTCAGAGCTGTCAATCTGACAGATGCACCACTCAAACCCTCTTAAGACCCTGACCTGCTGGTTTTCAGGCAACCGTATAAACAGAAACTTCCGGAAAGGTAACTCACAGAACAATGGAGAATTCCGGAACGCACCAGTTCACCAGAGTGCTGTAGAGAGAAGTGACAAGGCTGTTTGCTGTCCTTTGTGTGGCTGTGTGACTTGGTGCTTACTCAGCAGAACCTTCTTTTCAGGGCAGCTCAGTGTGTAGTAGTGAGTACACATGAACGGTGTAAGCATGCATGTTTAGTGTGTAGTAGTGAGCACAGATTCCTGGGGGAACTATTGGGAAAAATTAGAGAATAAAAATAAAAAACGCGTCTTGATTGGAGGACACTTACTCAGGTGGGCCCCACCAGCCAATCACGGGCACACGCTGCAACTATCCCTCACTTGGCAACAGATGACAAGGACAGAGTAGCAGAAAGGTCCCTTGCTCTGAGCCACTAGCAGCAGTGCTGAGTACGATGTGCTTGGTTTGTAGCCGAGGTTACGGGGGGTGCACTAGATGTTGCATTTGAGCTGGTCTATGACGTCAATCCGATTATTAGAAACAATGGCCTGGCAAGTCCAACCACTCACAAACGAGCCTGTCTGCGTGAGTTAGTGAGACAGACGTCTCTGCTAACGTGTCAGTAGAGAGGTGAGGAGAGGAGAAGAGAAAAGAGTCAAGGAGAGGAAAGGAGAGTAGAGGTGAAGAGAAGCAGAAAGAGAAGAGGAGAGAAGAGAGGAGGTTAGGAGGCACCAGTCCCCCTAATCCTACAGTATAATTCTCTTTAACAAGCTCTCTGCCCTTTGATGTGATGCTCAGAAACATGTGGGCAAACTGGGTTCTCTCCTTCCCTAATGCCCACAACACAGAAACTGGTAGTTGCCTCACATGACCTCAGCACACATACACGACGACATACAAGCATGCACACTTTAATTCAATTTGATTGTCATAACACAATGTGCACGCACATATGCAAGGTACACACACACTATGTTTCCTACCCTCTAAGGGCTCACCGTCGTTGTGTGTGTGTGTGTGTGTGTCACAGCATGCATGCATGTTTCTATATTTTTCAGTGGCAACTGGTGTGTAGGTGTGTGTGTGTGATGTATGACTTCATCATGGAGAATACACAGAACACTCTGGGCTACATCAAACCCATGCCTCCAAACACTAGTTTCCCGCTTCATTTACATACAACAATATACACTGGGCCCCACTGCACATGCACACATGCACACACGCACACACGCACACACACACACACACAGACACACACAGTTTACAGTTAAACTCAATCTCAGCCTGCAGGCTGGTGAGAACACTTGCTTCATAGATATCAGGTGAAAACAACCACAAAGCTTTTATTGTTTCCAATCAGTCAAGTCTTCTTTTGTCTCTCGGGGGGGAGTTCTATAGCACCACGCTGTATAAGAAGACAGGCGCGATCCGGTCATCCGCACATAACGTATCCTTCCGCCCCCGCCCGCCGATGAAAGCCCAGCATGTGAGTGCTGTGAGAAATATGCAGAACTGTCTCCCATGGCACAGAAATAGAGTGGTGTTGGGCACGATCAAACAAAACACATACAGAGGCACTGTATGCCAGCTGTACACCCTCTCCACCATAACCCCCCCCCCCCCCCCGCCCCTTCAGAGAAAACTTCCAGTCTCTCTGCCCTGGCCTGCCCAGTCCTGGTCTCAGGTCTCTGGGCTGGGTGGTGTGCTGTGTCAGGATGAAAGAGGCCTTGTCTAAGAGCCTAATCCCCGGGCCATTAGTCAACGCGTGTCAATTAAAATCCTGCCGTATCGTACCATACCACCCCCCCCCCCCCCCCCCCCCTCCGCGCTTCCCCCTTCACCGTCCTCCCGAAACACCCACACCACCACCATTCTAGCAACGTCGGCCCACAGGTGTCCACACAATGCACCTTATTTAAGGGAATGTGGGATGACTTTCACGTGTGTATGTGTTTGTGTGTGTATAAGTGTGTGTGGATGTGAGAGAGAGAGAGACAGAGAGAGAGACAGAGAAAAATACGATTCCATTCATGTGTCCAGGGAAGCTCCTCGTTCTATCCCCGTCGGCAGTCCTGACTAACCCAGTTGGAATGGCCCAGAGCAGGACCGCCCCATGCTCCTACCACCCTGTACCTCCGATCTCACAGCCAGTCACACACACACACACACCCTCTGTTACACACCTAACCACCTGGAATAGGACTGGGACTTCAAGGAGGGAGGGCGAGAGGGAGATACAGAGAGAGAGAGAGAGAGAGAGAGAGAGAGAGAGAGAGAGAGAGAGAGAGAGAGAGAGAGAGAGAGAGAGAGAGAGAGAGAGAGAGAGAGAGAGAGAGAGTAGAGAAGAATAAGGCATTGTTTTCGTTTTCTATAAACAGCCACTTTGAAGTCGAAGATGGAGAGATTAAGAGACGGGTCTATTGTTTCCCTCGTCACCCATACCTACGCCCTCACCTCTCCGTCAACATGCCCATGGCCTGTTGCTAGCTGGGATGGAGCTGCAACAGGGCTGCGCGGGGCATTCCCCTGAGCTTCACTCAAATATGCTACTGTACACACCGCCCGCCCGCTCCCCTCGCTGCATGTACCAGCGCAGGGACAGTAAGCAGCTCCGATGAATGGAAACGGAAAGGTTGAACACAAAAGCTTTGTTGTACGTAACGTGTGGCTGGTGAGGTGCGTGTGGCTGCAGGGGTGTGTGTTGCCGTTTGTGTGCGCGCCGGCTGTAGAGGTGTGTGTTGCTGTTTGTGTGCGCGCCGGCTGTAGAGGTGTGTGTTGCTGTTTGTGTGCGCGCCGGCTGTAGAGGTGCGTGTTGCTGTTTGTGTGCGCGCCGGCTGTAGAGGTGCGTGTTGCTGTTTGTGTGCGCGCCGGCTGTAGAGGTGCGTGTTGCTGTTTGTGTGCGCGCCGGCTGTAGAGGTGCGTGTTGCTGTTTGTGTGCGCGCCGGCTGTAGAGGTGCGTGTTGCTGTTTGTGTGCGCGTGTCGGCTGCAGGGGTGCGTGTTGCTGTTTGTGTGCGCGCCGGCTGTAGAGGTGCGTGTTGCTGTTTGTGTGCGCGCCGGCAGTAGAAGTGTGTGTTGCTGTTTGTGTGCGCGTCGGCTGTAGGGGTGCGTGTTGCTGTTTGTGTGCGCGCCGGCTGTAGGGGTGTGTGTTGCTGTGGATGTGTGTTGTCCAGCGATCGTCAGGGCCGACTGGGGCCTGGTGCAGAGTGGTGTTTCTGTGCTCCAGTCTTTATGAGTTTTAATCACAAGTGCTTATTAAAGTGGTGATGTGTTTGGAAGGGAGCCCTTGGACTGTTTGGGGATAGCCTGAGGCTCACTTTCCAACATGGAGGAGAAGTGTGGAGGCAAGCTGCAGCTCTGTCTGTCTCCCTCTGTCTGTCTCCCTCTGTCTGTCTCCCTCTGTCTGTCTCCCTCTGTCTGTCTCCCTCTGTCTGTCTCCCTCTGTCTGTCTCCCTCTGTCTGTGTCCCTCTGTCTGTCTCCCTCTGTCTGTCTCCCTCTGTCTGTGTCCCTCTGTCTCCCTCTGTCTGTCTCCCTCTGTCTGTGTCCCTCTGTCTGTCTCCCTCTGTCTGTGTCCCTCTGTCTGTGTCCCTCTGTCTGTGTCCCTCTGTCTGTGTCCCTCTGTCTGTGTCCCTCTGTCTTCGCCTTTCCCTCGCTCTCTTCCTCTCCCTCTTTCTTTCTCTCATATACTTTCCACGCCTCTCTCTCCCTCTCATTCTCTCTCTCCCCCTCCCTCCCTCCCTCCCTCCCTCCCTGCCTCCCTGCCTCCTTCTCGCCTCTCTCCCTTCCTCCACCCTTCTTTCTCTTAAAGAACCAATAAATCCACATGTCAAGTGCTGACAGATAGGTCTGTCTGGCCGAGCAGTAAGCAGTGGAACAGAAACAGTTTAACTCCTTCACGGACGCCGCTGGGTTGTTGACTTGATGTTCTGCAAACCCCGGACGAGGCCCTGGGAAGATTTGAGAATCTACACCTCCTCTGTATCAGCATCTGGGTACACACACAGCCAAGCCCAGCGGGTCCCTATAAATCATTACACGTCACATCTTATCAGTGGATCGCTGCACACTGTATTTGCGAGTTTAACCCATTTCGGCCCAGCCTGCTCCGAGTTAACCCGATTGCGAGTTTAACCCATTTCGGCCCAGCCTGCTCCGAGTTAACCCGATACAGTCTGGGGAACAGGAAGTGACCTTTGACCTTGGGGACGGGCTACTGTACTTTCCCTGTCAGATCCAGCACATGGTGAAGCCTGAGTGAGGGGGGACCCGGAGACCGGATACGGGGATATGCGGTATCCATGGTTCCCAGGAGAGGGAGGGGTACCAGTAACACTGACAGGAGGAGGGGCTGAAATGTATCCTGGAATCACATGTTGCTGGAAAGACTAGGGAACAGACAGGCAGGCAGGCTGGCATGCAGACAGACAGACAGCCACGCAGGCAGGCAGGCAGTATGGTCGTCCACAGGGTGCGAACACACGTGGTTTGAGTTTGGCTCCATGTAAGAGCAGGGGCACAGAAGGCTCTGCTCGCAGGAAGCCTTCAATTCTCACTTCCTGCTTCTGCCGAAAGGCGATCTGCGTGGCGCGCCGTCCTCGTCAACACAGAGGCAGTGTTCCCCGGGCAGCCGGGGGGCGGAGCGGGCACGCCAAGGGCACCCAATCCCACTGAAGCAGCCTGTCAGCGCCCTGGAAGGACAGCCTGGGCTGCTTTAACGAGCCCGGGGGGGCATGGGTGGGGGCAGAGACAATCACTTTCAATCAGCCCGTCAATCCCCTCAGCGCCACGGCAACAGGTCAGGTGACAGCCGTGTCAGAGGCTCTCCTAGGCTCCAGGAAGCACTTTTCAAACACAGAGGACGATAATTAATCGGAGAGGGGGGAAAAATAGAGGTAAAAGTTACTCCACCCCCAGGATGCTCACTGAGGGTGCTGGGGGTGGAAGTGCTCAGCAAGAATTGCTCACCGAGGGGAAAATGGAGAAGGGCTCCTTTAAGAAAACCCAGGGCGTCAACAGTGTCTTGAGCAACACCTTGAGAAGTCTAGTAGCCTAAAAGGACTGAATGACTGCCAGACAGAAGATACTGATTCCTGATAATGCTGTCGAAAGACACGACGGCATGCAGGTGACGCACAGCTGAAGGAAGCTGTAATTACAGACTTGAGCAACCATGTTATTACCCTCAGCAAGATGAGTGACAGAATTATCAGGGCGACTGCTTCCGTACGAGCGACCTCAGGTTGACCTGGCTGTCCCTCCTCTTTACACACACGAGGATGACTCACATGTTCACATGAGTGACTTTGGCCTTGGGAGGATGGAATCCAAAGGTCGGGGAGGTCTGAGGAACCAGTCCTGTGAGAGCTAGCTAGCTACCAGCACCCTGTGCAGTGTGACCACACATGCATCAATTCCAGCCGGGGTCTGGGCTTGGATCTGCGACTGGTTCTGGGTCTGGGCCTGGGTCAAAATTCTTGCCCCAGCATGCAGAAAGTTTAACAGTGTTGTTGCAGGGCAGGGGGGGGGGGGGGGGGGGGGGGTGCAAAAATGATGACATTATAAAAACACACAGCGCCATGTGCTTTAGCGAGAGGCCAGACCACGGAATGACACAGTAGAAGCCTGCAGGGATGGTAGTTTAACTCACAACCCCCCCCCATACACACACACACACACACACTCACACACCAGCCAGACCCCCTCTGTCTGAGGCCTGGTCTGTCTGTGGTCCTTACTCACCTGAAACATCTCCTCTCCCAACTTTTATACTCAAACCGTGGGTGGTGAAACCTCTCAAAAAAGTAAATGCTTATTCAGCAAGGCTGTGTGCAGGAGGAAGAGAGGGGGGGGGGGACAGACATCTTGAAGCGTAGGTTGTGTTTAGGCCTGTTAAACTAAGTTAAACAATGACAAGCTACGGGAAAGAGACTGGCACAGGGAGGAGGGCGTATTGTGAGTGTATCTCTGAGGATAACTAGCTGAGATACAGGACCGACACACAGAGGTGTTTAGAAGAGGTGTTTATGCTTGGGCGTTCACTTTGAAACCCAAGGTCGTCCAGTCTAAACTCATAAAGGCTCAGTCTGCTCAGACACCGGAGCCCAGGTCAGAATGTTCTCTCTCTCTCGCTCCCCTCGCTTTTTCTGCCTCTTCATCTCCGTTCCACTCTCTCTGAGCTCCCCTTGTGTCTCAAAACAAGACAGAGCACGCTCGCCATACACCTCCCGGGGTTGTGTGTGTATGTGCGAGTGTGTGCGTGTACTGTACATGTGTGTGTGTGTGTGTGTGTGCTGAGGGGGGAATTAACTTTATTTTGCATTCCTTTCCTTAATGTGGCAATTACGCCCTCCCTCCTCCCCTCTCCTTCATGCCTCCTCCCCCCCCCTCTACACAGCACAGTGCAGTGCCTGTTCCAGGGTACATCAAATGTTTGTTTTGTAGACAGAAAGCATTTTTTACCCCCCCCCAATCCCCCACTTCATAGCAGAGAGGGCCTGCTGCTGCTTATTCCAGAGAATGGGAGAAGTTTGACTTGAGGAGGATAGGTTCATTGCTGGGCTTCTTGTGAAAACTGCTCCTTCATTTCTCGAATCCTGTGTGGCTATCAGGCTAGCCAACTCATGCTACCTTACACCCTTACACGACAGCCTACAATCGAAGGCAGTTATCTAATCGGGTCTGTACAGGGTTTCGATGTGTATTTCACCATACAGTACTGCCACATGACATGACATTAAGTAACAAATACTGTGAAACCAACGGAACCTAGATCTAAGCCGTAGCCTAGCATGCACCAGGTCTGACGCCAGCTTGTTTGCGTCGCCCTAACCCCCTCTGTGCCAAATCTGCTGCTGTGGGACCCGCTGCAGTGCCACTGTACAGTGCCACCGGACGCTTCCACCACCAAGCCCGGGAAGCCAACCGGGAAGCCAACCCTCATTTCAAGCCGAACCAGTTGCGTACCAGAATACGGTCGGCTCTTTTCCTCCCCGTGTCACTGCCTGTTGCCGAGGCGAGGCCTTCTCCAAGACGGAAAGCGAGAGACGTGGCTTTTCCCCCCGCTTCTCATCGGACGGAAAGCCGCCCCCGCGCTCCACAGCCTGGTCACGCGCGTTCCACGTGCATTCCAAAACGAGGCCTGATTCAATTGGCTAAGCTGCTTAATTGACCGGTCTCTAGGGGACGACAGAATAAGACTGGGAAACAGAGAGGAGGCAGGAAGAGAAAGAAAGAGAAACGGGATGAAAGAAAACAGAGAGACAGGAAATAGCGTGTGGGCTGGGAGGTGGCAAGACACTAGAGGACCAGCGCTCTGTCATCTGCCTCCGGGTTATAAATAGCTCCTCAGATGTTTGAGGATGGAGGTGGGGGGGCCGAATGCGTGTGTGTGTGGGGGGCCTTTGTGAGGGCTCCAAGACAAACCCCGCTTATCTGGCAGGGTGGGGGACAGCCTCTCTCGGGGGGCCCGGGGCGAAGGAAGGACCCCGTGTCGAGGCCGGAGCCTCTTCCTCCTCTTCCGGTGACCTGGGGCCTTCTGAGGACCCGGCAGGGCCCCTGCCGAGCTCCTCCTTCACGGGCTCCCGCTGGGATGTCTGCGTTGCATCATCAGACCTCACGGGCCTGTGTGTCTTTCCTAGACAGAAGGTTGTTGGTTCGAGGCCCACCTGCTCCAGCCCCTCAGCCCATCACTCTGTCACCCGTCTCCAGAAGGAGAGCGGTTCTGCGTTCTGTTCCACATCTCCGTTGTTTACCCGGGCCAAATAACGCTCAGAACAACAGGATAGCCGCGCGGCTGTGAGATCTCTGAGAGCAGTGTACCAGCTAGCGAGCGTAATGACCTGTGTACACACAAACACACACTGGGAAACAAACACAGGGGCTGACAGACTGCCAACTGTAGCAGCAACATAGGAGGAGACTGGGTTTGAAGCCAAAACAGGCTTTTTATAATTGTCCCGGATTTATAGGTGTGGTGCGCTGGGCTATATATCTCATTTCAGATTTTCATAATGACAGCATGTTCGGTGAATTGTTAGACAGGAGTGTTAGGACAAGAGACGTACTCTTGACCTAGACATGGCAACCCAAGGATTCCTCCCTGTCCTTATAGTTCTAGAGTTTCACCATAGAGGTAGGACTATCCTTCCTTCTTTCAAAGGAACCTGCTGTACTTCCACCGACCAGGCAGACAGGAAAGAACTCCAGAATATTGTACCTGTTTCTGCCCCCCTTATCTACTCTTCAATCTGTCTCTCCTGCTCTCTTTCCTGTCTATATTGCACACCCTCTTTGGCATGCCTCTCTCCCTCTGTCTCTCATTCTTTCTTTTTCCCTCTATCACTCTCTAGAGGTACCCCCCCCCCCCACCCCCCCCCCCCCCCGCCTCTACCTTTGCCCTTGTTCTCAAAGGCGCACATTTCATTTTATCTCGCATTCCCCAAACAAAGGTGCCATTAAGTGGCTTGCCTCTGACAATATTTAATTAGGTTAAAACGAGGGGGTGGGGGGGTGGGGCGGCGGACAAATCTGGATCCAGGGAAATTCCAGATGAGGAGTGGGGGTGAGGTGACGGGGGGTTGGTGGGGGGGGGGGGGGGGGGTGGAGGGTTTGTAAGTGGAGCTCCATCCCTTTCTGACAGATCGGCGCAGGCAGGGGAAACTCAACACGCTGTTTATTTGACCACGCTTTCCGTACGCGCATATCATATTCACCGCCGCGAAAGAGGGGAGAGGATCGCAGAAAGAGGAGGAGAAAAAAAAAAAGCCTCTTTCCTCCGCGGAACAATGACAGAGCTGTTCGGGGTGATTTATGCGACACAAAGGTCTCTCGGGAGGGGACGGCCACACTCTTTCATGTGTCCGTCACACTTTGCGGAAGTACAGAAGAAGCCCCACACGCGCACACACACCCTGGGCTACTAATGGTTATCTTCCTCGTCCTATAAGGGATCTCAACCCCTGGTTGTCAGCAAACAGTACATATAAAGATATCAACATACTGAGGTCTGTCACTGATTCAATCGGGTGTGCTAGTAGGCCAATCATTCGCTTAGCGGTAACTTGGATCTTATGTCTGTACATTTACGACCAAAGTGGAGCTTATTCCGAAATAACACACCACTTGAGATATCGCCTGTGTTTAACATCAGAGTACATCAAACTGCTTTAGTTTAGTTCCAGGGATTCCACTCGTTGTTCCCCTCACATTTGCTCAGCAGATGTCCTGATAAGGGCACACGAGCATTCGGTCCCCCCTACAACGAGAGGAGGAACCGAAAAAGATTTGCATCCCTATGGGCATGTCAAATTTACATAAGTAACTAGGTTTGAAGGGCATATTTCTCCACAGATGAACATTTCCACATTGCTTTAATCAATGTCATGACTGGCTTTAAAACAGCTAATCATTTGTACTTTGTAGTTCCATACCGACTACACAGTGTAAATAACAGAAATTCTGGATTCCATCAAAAATGATGAATCCAAAAGCAGAAGACCACCCATATTTTGCTTGTATCTGGGAGAAAAACCTTGTGAATGTGTCCAACAAGACTGTTCCGTTCACACCATATTTCCTCGTCTACCAATAAGGAACAGAGTCCAGGGTCACGTGATTTACAGCTCGGGAGTGTTTGGCTAATCAGGTACAACTCAAACAAACAGCTAGCTAAGGTATGTTTAGTGTGGAGCCCAGGATCCAACTCCTGTTAATAAGTGTTCATTAGTTTTAATAGCCTGGCTCCTGTACGAAACCAAACGGAGACTAAAAGACCACATCAGGTTCATGTAAATAAACCCAGATCTCCTTCTCTTTTCCTTTTGGTTCTCTCTTTCATTTCAGCTTGGCTGAAGAGGCGCAGACGGTGCTTAGAGAGAGGAAGGGATGAAAGGAAAGTAGGGAGCTGTCGCTCAAAGGTTCCGGTACCTTCTTTAAATCTCTATATTTGTCGTGGAAAAATATCTCACCTGATGTGTGGGGCTCTACGGCCACTCTACGCACCACAGCTAAGAAGCTGCCATAAGCCACATCTGGGATATCCAGCTGCTCGTAGTGGTATTATGCCTCTATACCTTCCACCAATGGGCCTTGTTAAGTGTCTATGCAGCCCTATGCTGACTGCCACCCACCAGAGGAGATGAGGACTTATCTCCCGGGGTGGGGGGTCTCTCCTGGCGTCCAGAGGCCCATCTCAGGCCCTCCTGAGACCCTGACAGAGGCTACCACCCCCAGGCCTCTGTCCTGGAACATAAACAGGGCCGAGGCGGGGCTGGTGGGGGCTGGTTTATTTATGGACATGTCTGGGTCTGGGACCATGCCCCCCCCTTCTCCACCACCACCACCACCCCCTCTCTACTACTACTACTACTACTACAACTACTACTACTACTACTACAAGGAAAGAAAGAGGGGAAGAGAAGGAGGGAGAAAAGCAGATAGGTGGTGAAAAGGGTAAACATTCGATAGATATTATGAAAACCTACAGTGTTTAGATACTGCAGTGGATGTGCATGCATTCATGTACTCTACGCAAGTGAGTCGGCACACCTGTGCCCACCGTGGTATGTGCGTGTATGTGTGTGTGTGTGTGTACGGTACACTGCATCCAGTCTTGTATACAATCTCTAACCTGTTAATCCAACGAGCAAGGTCAACACACAAGGGAGCCAATCTGGGAAGGAAGCAGGAAAAGAAAACCAGCTCCGCCATTTAAATAATCCAATTGAACTGTTAGTGACGTCAAACACATTCCACAAACAACATTGGCTAGCCTGAGGCCTTGACCACAGGACGCCACAAATAGCGCCAGGGTGTGAGAACGGGGAATTCCGAGAATTCAGAAACACACCTACTATAGTCCACCGCCAGGTTTATGAAGGCGATGCTGAGCGAGTGTCTTTTTATCTCCCCTGACTTCTCCTAACCTCTATCAGCCTGATCTAGGTTTTTACAATAGGCTCTTACAGCTTAATAGCCCCGCACAGAAACCCAGACGTTGTAAGCTGTTTTTATGGGCCTGAACTGCTTTTTCTCCAGGGCCAAGTGTCATGCTTACAGTACAGTAGTACAGTACGGGGCAGGTACTGTGAAAGAGGGAGAGAGAAAGGGAGGGAGAGAAGGAGAGAGAGGGGCAGAGAGTGAAGAAAGAGAGGGAGAGAGAGAAAGTGCATGTGTGAGAGAGAGACACAGAGAGAGACACAGAGAGAGACACAGAGAGAGACACAGAGAGAGACACAGAGATAGACACAGAGAGAGACACAGAGAGAGACACACACAGAGAGAGAGAGAGAGACACAGAGAGAGCGAGAGAGAGAGAGGAGGGACAGAGACTCTTCCGTTCTTTTCTACAACTGAAACCTTGAAAATGCTGTTGTCCACTTCAGCGGGTCAAGTCCCGGTGCGTGTTAATAGGAACCGGGCTCATCTGACGCTGGTCCAAACTGCCTTACAGTAGGTCCTGCCTTGCACAGCCTGCCAGCTCATGTGTTTTCTGTTGCCTGTCAAAGCAGAACAAAAACAACTGAACAAGACCAAAGCCAAGCTACACATTCAACGGAACCTTCTGGAAAGGCCCTGAAACCAATCTGTGGCCTGTCTCTTTGTGTTTGGAAAAAATAATCTATTTCCTGGCTGTTTGGCTTATTTCTCACCTCCAACTTGTTCCGTGATCCTATGATATACAAACTGAATGCACAAACCTAGTGCATGTTACTCTAGGGAAATATTAGGGGACAGTATGCAGATTACCACGGCGACAGGGACAAGAAATGAGCCGGGACCATGATCGGAGGAGGCGCCTCGGCCCCTCTCTGCTCGGAAGGGAGCGTACCGAGCATGTCTCATTCCAGCATCGTTAAATGATTGTGTTGAGCTATAAAACGCAAGCTAGGTGATTAGCCCACTGGCCTCATGCTGCACACACACACCTACACAAACAATTAGACACACTAGAGGCATCAACATTAAACACACACATACATACCACGTGCAGCTTCTCCTAATTAAGACCATGCTGCCTTTTAATGCCTGTTAATATCTCCCTCTTAAAGACTGAACCCCCCCAGCTCCTTCGAACCCAATGCAGGCTGGAGGATGGGGAGAGAGGAGATGGTGTCTGGAACTGTCCTATCACGGTGCCGACAGAAAGGTTCGACTGGAAGGACGTAGGGTGGTGAGAACTGAACAGGGGGTATGGGTAGAACGTGACTTCAACAAACACCAGCACTGGCTTACAGCATTTATGTAACGAGAGAGAGAGAGAGAGAGAGAGAGAGAGAGAGAGAGAGAGAGAGAGAGAGAGAGAGAGAGGAGAGAGAGAGAGAGAGAGAGAGAGAGAGAGAGAGAGAGAGAGAGAGAGAGAGAAAGGCAGAGCGAGACTGGGGAAGGGGGCAGCAGAAA
>NC_085019.1:5173976-5290295 GCF_963692335.1 Osmerus eperlanus
ACAGAGCTCCCAATGTTTCTCACAGGGCACTAACTTTGTACTGGCGTGGGGTGGTGGTGGGGGGGGTGGGGGGGGTGGGGGTGGGGTGCTGAATAATTCCTTACACTGTTCTTTAATGCGTCCCATCTGGACTAGGGCGAGGAGGAGGGAGTGTCTTCTGCTGGTGCAGCTCTTACCTCAGTGGTGAAGCCCAGGACCTTCTCTGTGGAGGCCTCGGGGTCCTGTGTCCTAGTAGAGACAGATGAACATGCTGGGCTTTTTTAGGACTGGACTGTTCTCTTTGAGGGTTCACACACGCACACACACACACACACACGCCCTGAGGTTCTCATAACAAAAGCCCGATTTATGGCCTCGTTACTCCAAAAGGATCTGTGTGCTTTCATTTGAAAGCGAAGACCAGAAGACTTCAACAAGCTCAACTCATTTCGCCGTGGCGACGTGGCGACGTGTCTCTGGACGCTCCCCTGCGTGACCGATGACCCGACAGGACTCCGCGCTCGGTTCCTTTCCCGCCTCCACCAGAGTCCAGGCAGTGTTGTCTGAACTGTGACCTCTGCCATACCTACACCCAGGTCATCCAGCATGCGCTGGTCAGAAGCGTTAGCACAGGTGAGGAGCGCCTCCTACGCACACACACAGACCTGTCTTTGTTTCCTGTGCATTGGATTGCTCCCTCTTAAAGATCAGGTAGCCATGAACACTGAGGCTGGTGGATTACATGGGGCTCGTACTCATTAGGAGCCTGTACTAACAGACAGGTGGGCGGCCAGGCCAGGCCACTGGCAGGTAGCTGCAGCAGCTGTCGGCGTCGTGGAGCAGGGCTACATCTGGGATCAAGAGAAGCACTTCCCCTGCCCCTGCTGTCCATCACGGTGCGTTGCTTTAACACAGGCTGCTGATTGAGAGATCACCACCCACCCAGCCTCAGCCCAACTTTCAGCCTCAGGTTCAGCCCCAGCTCCAGCCTCAGTCAGCCCCAAGTCTAGAGCCCCAGCCCCAGCTTCAGGTTCTCAGATGTGGACGAGTGTGATATGGCTGGATGAAGTACTACCACAGTAATGTAAGGGACATGATGGTTCAAGAGTGCAGTTTCCATGCTTGGCCAGAAGGTGGCAGTACCATACAGTGGCCATGAGCGCGGTGTTCTGTGAGAACCGACATTGATCTCGCTCCGTCTCTTATGATCGGAAGACACAAAATGCTATCTGAGCAGATGGAGATATTCAAAGGGCGGGAGATCAACAGGAAAGGGATACCAGCGGTACTTGTATCACGTCCTGCCACTGCCAGAGAAATGAAGCCTAATGATTGTGATCTTCTGACAGACACAACGGAGATTGTGAAACAGTGAGAAGGTGTTTTTTTATCCTTCTCCGAACCTGCTACCGTGGCGACGCTGCACTACTCCTGACCCCTGGACCCCTGGATCAGATAGCTTGAATCCAGCTTCCCTCTGGCCACACGGCAAGCTGCAAGCTTTCTGTTGAAATCGACGTTTTTATTTGAGTACTTTTAACCCTAACCCATGACTGGCCAACCGAAACCCAATAAGATGAATGCCTAACCATAACCTGACACCATCGGTGTAGTCCCTACCTGGCAGTAGTTACCTAACACTAACAGAGTGACAGATAAAAGGTCTAACAGAAGTATGAGAGAAGAAGCATCACACAGTAAACCACAACAAATGGTAGTTAATGGTCAGCCTTGTTGCCAAGGTGCTGCTTTCAATCCTCACAGCTTCAGGGTCCTAGAGCCCCCCCCAAGACCCCCCTTCCCCCGCTTCGACCAGACGGTCTCACTGTGTTAAAACCCCCCCTCGTCTGTCACTACCCCAGCACCAGTGCCCCCTCCCTCCCCTCCCTTCCCCGCCTCCACCTCTCTCCTCAGAGGACCCGGCATTCCATCTCTCCCAGGTGTGGTCTGTGTTGTCGGTTGTATTCAGTCGTTGTTGGACTGTAATTGCTCCCTCCGACGCAGCTCGCTAACTCAGTCCTAGTCCACTCCTGCTTCCTTCCTGGCACCCATCCAGCCCCCATTCACATCTAATGACTGCTGTCATCAGCAACTCTCAACAGCTGAGCCAATCTGCTCATGGTTAATGTGAATGTTGGGACTGAGACCTACACCTATTATGCCCCTGTAGATGCTGTCACCTGTGGCAAAAACACTGTTGCTGGGCAGAACCGAACATGAGTAAAGGCTGTATTGCCTCCCAACTGTTCATACGAGGGTGGAAATGAAAGAATAACAACCACCCCAGCTTGGAACAATCTGGAATACACAAGTCCACATCATTACCCTCTTTGGTTGTGTCGGCTGCTGTGTAGCTTCACGCTGTGCTGTCTAAGTGGTTCCTCACAGTGTTGCTGATAGGCCGTTGGGCCTGGGCTTCGACAAAGAGCGCCACATGGGCAATAGCGCCCCTGTTGTTTATAAAATTAATCCAGTCTAAGTCCAAAGTACAGCAATTATCCCTGCCTTCATTCAACCATCAGCCTTTAGAAATCTTACTCGTTCATTTGCATGGAAAGGTATGTGTCGTACTGTTCTTTGAAGCTTTGCTGAACCAACATGTGATTTGTGGGTCATAATACGTGACATCACTCAAGGCACACGCCAACCAAACCAACAATAAAAGCCCTGTGTGTGGTCCTTGTCAGTACAGGATGAGTTTTTCACATGCCTGTGTTTTCACACGAACACCCAGGAAGTGGTTCCTGGATTCACTGTCCATCTGTGTGAGACGGCTTCCTGGACTAGCACAACACCGCCAATCAATTAGCATACGCACACAGCTAATCCAAGCCCAGCAGCAAGTCTGAAGCGAGAAACAAATGCAATGCAAATGATCCCAAGGGTGCCGTTTGCCCCGTGAATATTCATGACTCCGAGAAAGGAGTAAGAGGGAGGGACATATCCTCGCAGAACGCAGAGTTTCTGTTTAGTCACCTAGCAGGGCTTCCTCCGACCATTGATCCTCCTTCGCTGTGCACTCACTATTTGTCCTATTGACTTTAGCATTATGTCCAAGACTCTCTGGCCTGCTGATTCCAGATCAGTCACGCCTGTCATAAGGCTCGGGGGTCGTTTGCTCTGCAATGCGGCCTCTCTCTCAGGTGTGGTAGGCTGTGTCACGGGACTGTGGGTGGCGCAGACAGGCTGGCAGACAGGAACGAGGCACGCTCTGACACAGGCAGAGATCAGGGCTTCCACACTGGTGTCGGTACCACATGACCCATCCTTTTGCTCTGGTGCACTGCTCTTTCTGCTGGCATGCTGCACGAGCTCCCGTGTGGGTGTGTGAATGTTTGTGTGTGTGTGTGTGTGCCCGCACGAGTGTGTGCACATGCATCCTTGTTGTGTTTGTGAATGCGTCTCATTTGTGTATCCTCTGGGAGAAAGCAGCATAGGGTCGGGCCTGTGGAATTTAATCGAAGATAATGAGTAATGTTTCATTTTTAATAGCCTTCCTTTATTTAGCCTCCCTTTTGTGGCTGACATTTGAGTGTACAGTCACTCAGGTAATTACACAGCTGACAGACACTCATAAAGGCATACACTAGCACACACGCACAAGTATGTGCATGCACACACACACACACAAACACACACACACACACACACACACACACACACACACACTGCTAGGGACTATTTGGGGGCGTCTCATTTCCATTGTCTCTTTATTGAAGGAATATTCATCTGGGATTGTTGCACTCACGTGACCATCTAAAAGGTTAAATCCCATATGAATGCTTAAGATTTAATCAAGCTATCCACTGGAGGTGAATGAGTTAACTACGCATGGTAAGGAGGTCTCCAGTGCTTGAGAAAGTTTCATGGGGGCGTTAATTGAGGCGTTCATAAAACTATTAAGTGCAACCTTTGGGATATTGTGAGGCAATTATTGAAATACTTTGCTACCATGTAAGATCAGTATTTAAACATTCTGCTTAACTCATTAAACCCACAGTAATTGTCTGTTATTCTCCATTACATTCATGGTGTTTTAGGCATGCACATTCTGACATTCTCACATGATCGAGAATAATCGGAGGAACAATTACTCGTTAACAGACTTTACGAGTAATATTATCGTCATCCATCATATCTCGTCTCCATGTAAAACTAGACTAGAAAGAACAGCTGCCCACAGTCCCCTCCTGACTCGTGAATGAGATCGAGAGAGAGAGAGAGAGAGAGAGAGAGAGAGAGAGAGAGAGAGAGAGAGAGAGAGAGAGAGAGAGAGAGAGAGAGAGAGAGAGAGAGAGAGAGAGAGAGAGAGAGAGAGAGAAAGAGAGAGAGAGAAAGACTCCAGACTCCAAGGTGGTTGAGCATTCAGGATATTTTGCAGTTGCTCCTCAACAAGCCGAGTACAAAGAGAATCAGTTAGCGACACAAGGCTAACATCGAGGCTAGATATCACGACACAGCCGTTCTGTCTCTGTGGAAAAACACCATTAAGAGAAAAGACAAGGTTTCAATTAACCTTCCAGACTCAACGCCCCAGGAACTTTCCATTTGGGTTTGTTTGTACGTGATCTTGGTCAAGTCCACCTCGACTCTCAGTAAAAGGTGCATATAAGGCACGCTGGGTGGCTTACACGTACATATGATCACTTCTCGCCGGCTCCGGGTTCAAATCTGGAGACGTAAAACATCTTGACTGTTCTTTCTGAGTTTGATGAGCACGGACGTGTCTATGGCCTTTTTAAACTCATGTTTGAAATGAGCCTCCAATTCTACACAGAATCACAGCAGACCCCGGTCAATCATGTTTCCATCGTGTGTTTTCGTCACGTCCCGACACGGCGAGATTAGGAGACACCTCTGCCGTCTCGGGCTGCCTCGGCCTCTCAGTCTCTCTCCATCATCCCCTCCTAAGAAGCCTGTGGAGTCTCATCTCAAAATCGTCCACCTTCTCCGAGACGCTCACCGGCCACCGGACCTAGATGGAGCCAAAGGCGGTGTCCGAACACACATTTTGGAGGATAATAAGAAGAGTAGTGTTCCAGCTCCTCTCCACAATACCTCATCACCAAGTGATTATCAAGAGAGCTGCCGACACAATCACTCTGATAGTGATGACGGAGCCTCAACGGTTTCTACTGGAGAGCTGCAGCGGTCAGATGAGGAAGACTGGCGACGACTGCCTGATTAAAATCAACGGCCATGGTCTATTTGCATGTCCCTGCCACACTTCTAACTTCACACAATGGAGGCTCCGGCTGCAAGCACCTTGAAGTGCTCCATGCACAATGTCCACTCATATCTCTATTCCTCCCACTTGGCTTTGATGTGAGATTTTCAAACCCCTTCAAAAGAGTGTTTTATAACGTCTACATTGAGGTGTCTGCCAGCCATGTCAAAACCCTGATTTTGGAAGGTATGAGATTAGAAACAATTTTTTTTTTCTCTTTCTCCCCAGATCTGTTCCACCATCCACCCTCGGGGATGTATAGTTAGAGAGGGTTGAAAAGGACTCAGACATGCCTGTCGAAACCAGCTCCTTCAGTCCAATCCAGGATGTCGATTCTACCAGAGCAGCAGTCAATAGATGACAGCGGCGACGACACAGCAGAACCATGTGTTAAGGTCATTGACATTCTTTCATTGTGCATACCCTCCCTCTCTCTTTCTCTCTCTCTCTCCTCTCCCTCCCTCCCGTATTCATACGTGTCACACAATAAATCACAGCACTTCTGCTTTTCCGTCCTGATGAAAGATATTATAAAATCTCCCTTTAACACTAATAAGGACTCCACAACAGATTGCTGCTTTATCAGCCCCGCTTCAATTTCCTCTGCCTTAAGATAAATGAAACCATGTTAGCATTAAACAGGTGGACAGCTCTGCCTATCACGGAGACAAAGGCAGGGCTAATAAATGGCCTGCAGGCCTTTGGTAGAGGAGACCATGGAGGCAGGAGATAAGAACAGGAACATAGGACGGGGAGGCAGCTCAACACTGCTTTCAAATAGCCTGACACCGGACAAACGCTCCCGAAAGGCAGTGTGAAAATGGGAGACACATCCCAACCGCGCCACGAGTGCGTCTGCTGGTTATTATAAACAGTGTGTGACTGATTTGGTTCTGGGTCAATCCTCCCCAGGTCTCTGCTGGTTGCCCAGACAGAACCCCAGGGACCGGCAGCGCTATAGAGCCAGCGTCCTGTCACACCACCGAGACCCCCATCTGGCATCCGACCCAAATCTTCCTCTTTCACACTGACAGGAGACAAGACTTCACCACTGAATGTAAAGGGAGATGAAAACGTTGAAGACCAGTGGTTATTTATAAGTTACTCTCTCAGAGGGTACTCTCAGGGCATAATGCTAGTGTTTTACGCCAGAATAAAAATTGCCGTCTGTCCTTTCGATAACTCCTTTTTGCTCTGAGCTGTGCTTACTACATGGTTTTTAGTGCACTCTAATTATACGTCTACTTTGAGCCGAGTGAAGAAGCTAAGTAATTTGTCCTTCACTTAGAGAAAGCAGGAGACAGAGAGGGGGCAATATAAGCAATATGGGTGCTACAAAAGTGTCATTGGACATCACTTCAACACCCCCCCTTGTACCGGCCCAGAAGATGTCTCAAACTGTTTTGTCGGACTCGTGGTGATGGCTTGTGTGTATTCATATGCAGTTCAGTGGGCAGATAAACTAATTCTGACCCAACCAGACACAAATGAGTAAATAATGATATAAAAACAAACAGAAAGAACATACAAGAGCTACAAATGGATTCATTCTCAGGCTGCAGTATCCCATAGGGGACACACGTTGAAGAGCTGTTAGGCTGCAGGAGGAAGGAAGCTCAAAGGATTGATGAAGTCGATTATGATGCTTTCTCTCGCTGTGTCTGAGTCACTGCTAATCCCTGTGCAGTCCGCTTTGATATCAAACAAGTGTTACTAACAGACGGAAGGCAAAATGAACAGAGAATATCTGATTTGTGGCACTGGCAAAATGCACAATCTGAACATCAATTCCAGCCCCCATTTTACACATTTCACACACAGACAGACGCATGCACGCACACACACACACACCCTAGCCCAATTTGAAACACACACTCCCACAACTTACCACACACACACCCTTTCCCCAACTTGAGAAACACACCCAACTTATCACGTACACACACACCCTTTCCCCAACTTGAGACACACACACACACACAGAAACAGAACTTTTCACACACACACGCCCTTGCACCAACTTGAGAGAAACTCTCGGACCAGAGGGAAGAGTTCCGAGCCCCTGAGGAGAGACGTGAGCGGAGTCAGAGTGGTGGGGTCTCATGAATAAAAGAGAGGGTAGATGCACAACCGGGCCCTGCTGCCAGCAGGGAAGGCAGTAATGTGGTTCTGATGAGAACTGTTTAATCACAACAGAAATCCATGTAATATACCCCAGCACTGCAGACAGTCCTTAGAAGAGCTTCCAGGAGGTGAATGCAGAGTGGTGTCAAAAGGGACTGCCAAGAAAAGACTGAAGTAATGCGAGTGAGAGAAAGATAGAGAGAGAGAAATTGAGATACAGTGGAGGGGGGGGGAGAAAGAGATCTATGGGATACATAAATAGAGAAAGAGAGAGAGGAGGAGGGGGAGAAAAGAGGTAGGAGAGAAGCAGGGATTATTCACTTTGATATCAGGATATTTTTAACGTAATTCGTTGTTCAGGGTTGTTGGGTCATATTATGTTAATGATGACTATTGTACTATTGCCTGACAAACAGAATCAGCCACAGGGCAGAACACACTGCCATTAGCATTACAGGAACAAAAATGGAATTTTGCCCCAAGCTATGTATCAATCCATTTCATTTCACGGTACTCTCACAGAATGATTCAGGCAGGGGTGAGCTGCTGGCAGTGGGTGAGCTGCTGTCCCCCTCCCCCCTGCACACCCCCCCCCCCCACCCCCCCCCCCCCCCCTCCAACACACTCGGGCCCCTGTCCTGGAAGCATTGATTTCTGTCGTTATCTGAAGGTACGGGTTCAGACAGAGTGCTACACATATAGACTTATCTGTGTACAATATCCTTGACTGAGGTGACTTTACGGACATCAGGGCTCGACTGAGGCGTGAGGGCTGACAGTGAAGCTAGGCAGCGAGGGCCGTTAGCCTGCTTTAACTCATGGGGGGGGGGACAGTGGCGCTGGGCGAGCCTTCCCTCACACCACTGTCATTGTGACCCAATTAAGAAACAGATGAACATAAGGTAAACTGTAACCTCTGTCTTTCCGACACATATTTTTCTTTTCTCTCTCATGAATATAGAGTGCATTTCTGTAATTTATCTGTCTGCATTTATCCACATTATCCTATCACTCTCTTTGTCACTTACTCTCTCCCCTTCTCTCTCTCTCTCTCTCTCTCTCTCTCTCTCTCTCTCTCTCTCTCTCTCTCTCTCTCTCTCTCTCTCTCTCTCTCTCTCTCTCTCTCTCTCTCTCTCTCTCTCTCTCTCTCTCTCTCTCTCTCTCTCTCTCTCTCTCCCTCCATCCCTACCTCCCTCCCTCCCTCTTGCTCTCCCAAAATGCAGAATGATCCATGTGGGGCTGACTAGAGATGAAGGTACCAGATGGTAGAGATAAGGGCTGGCTACTGTCCCCTGTGCCTACTGTTCAGACTGCATATTCATCGCGCCTCCTCTGAGCTCAGAGGAACACAGACACTGCCTTATTCATCTGGCTGGGACATGGCTGTCTGCTTCACCAGGCAGGAGGCACAACATGGAGGGTGGAATAGGCATGACCACATGTCCAACTGTCGTGGTGCTTGGAGGGAGGAGCTGGTCTGTGTTGGGGTCCATGTCTTACTACTACAGTACAGGGTCACAGAAGGTTCAGACCTGGGGCTGAATGAAACCATTGGTAAGAGAAGAACCGAAAAGAAGAAAGGAAGGTTCCATTGAGGCCTAGAGTTTTAACTAGAACCAAATTTAGGACAGGAAGGAGCCTTATTCTTAATGATCTGGGGATGAAAATCCCCAGATCATCAGAGCAGATGAGAAGTACTTGAGTACTGTGTTCCTAACAGTGCTGGAAGCTCTCCAGCATCTCACTCGTGTCCCATCTGAACCGGCCCTGCGCCCACGGCAAGGTACTTTACTTTAACCAAAGGCTGGCTACATTACCACATGTTCATTTAGCACTATGACTTTCTGTAATAGATGCAAAATCCCCCCTGGATTCCATCCCCATCTAAATGCGCTAATGGGTTTCTTAATGGAGATTTTGCTTGGATAGCTATACTGCAGACTCCAGCATATTCCTTTAATTAAAGTGTAATCTTTTATTCTCCTTTATGGTTAATTAAATGGCCAATTATATGTGGTTTAGAGGCAAGCCTCGAACTCCAACTCAGTGGAAAAACACCACTTGTAGCTTGGGTAGCATGGTAATTGTGTGATAATTATCACATGCGGATAATGGCGTTCACACAGCCAAAATGGATTTCATGGGGGAAGGGTCCACAGCTATGATACTGCATTTTCTGTCGGCCCATTTAGCACCAGAGTAGATGTAAATAAACACT
This sequence comes from Osmerus eperlanus, assembly GCF_963692335.1. Lineage (NCBI taxonomy): Eukaryota > Metazoa > Chordata > Actinopteri > Osmeriformes > Osmeridae > Osmerus > Osmerus eperlanus. The sequence continues at coordinate 5,183,525 of NC_085019.1, forward strand.
GTCTGACTCAGTGACTGTATGTATACATTACTTGCTGTCAAGTAGCTGTCGAATGGCTAACGCTTTATTGAGCGATATTGCAGACATTTTCAGGTTGTTTGCAACGTGACAAGTTACAGCTGTCTGCTGTAAGCAATTATCCCGGCCCAGAACATCATTCTTTCATATTACAGAATGTTTTACTTCCTGTATTCCAGAGAAAAGTTCTGTGTCCATTAAAGACCTGGCACTTCACCATATTACGTACCTAGTCCCCCTCTGAAAGAAAAGGCTTTCACTCAATGCTGTCCCCAAGTTGTAATAAAAAGAAGATTTGGGTGCATGAAAATCCCCTTTCGATCAATTGGGCAGTAAAATACAGTCATAAAAAGTCCAGTTCTTCCTTTGTTGCGTTCAGCACAATTGCCGTGCCTAATAAAAGTGACTTGGATGTTACAAAGGAGAGAATACAAATAGCCAGGGCACTGCACCCACAGCCCGGGCAAATAGGGACCATTTGGCCAAAAGCGTTTTCCTACTTGTCAAGTGAATGCGCATGCAAGTATATGTTTATACAGAACCCGAATAAGCATCAAAAGACAATGTTAAACTGAAGGTAGTCTTCTTCCCCCACGCTTGTGTCAGAGGAGGTCGTGGTGGCGCGGGCAGAGGCCCGTGGCGCCTGGAGGACGTGACATGCGTTATTAATTAACAGTACTGTGTGGCCCCTGAAAATTTCAACAAAGTTCACCCCTGCAATACATGCATTACAGACACATGGACAAACACATCCACAGTCCACACACGACATCACACACATAGTGGTGGCACACACACACAAATACACACAAGCACAACACAGACAAACACAGAAAGACCTCCCAGTACGCACACATGCACATGGTACTTTCATGACACCATTTTCCAGAAAACAGACGTACATATGAGGAAGTCATGATTGATAGCTCAATTTGTGGATAGTTCAAGCGGTCAAATTGGCCAGTTCATAAGTCCTAACTGAAAAGCAGTGACTGGCCCAGCAGACCTGTCTGATGCAGGGCACACACCTGGGACAGGTGGGGGTCAATGGGGTCAGATGGCTATTATCTCACTTTATCTCACCTTGTTCCCCACTGTTGCCCTCCTTTCTCCGATTTATATCGCAGGAGCGCAGCTGCCAGCCTGCTTCCCTCCTCAAAGTGAGTCTCTTGAGTGAGTGGCTGGTTTGTGATTTTGTCATGGCGCACAGAATAGTATATCACTTTATGTGCCCAGCTTTTTATAGTTTTATTTCGACAATAACCATTGTATACACACGGCGGTATATTTTTACCCGATCTTAAAAACAGAACTGAATTGCACAGAAATCGGTGTTACATATCCCCCCCAAGGGAACTAGAGGAAACAAGTCCTGATCTGTCTGTCCATCTGTTTGGGATGGAAGTGAGGAGGTGGTGTTGGGGTGTGATTGGGTCGTGGCTTGATGAGTCGTTATTGTTGAGCCAGGAAGGGCCCTCTCAACAGTTTGTCTTCCAAAATAAATAAGACCCTCACAGATGCCATCCTTTCCTCCATGCTCACGCTAACAACGGTTGCCAAGTAACGGCAGGCGGCTCATGCGGAGTCGTGAGTTTCACGGACCAGAGTATAAGCAAGCAGAAAATAGAAAAACGTATGAAGACTTCACATAAGCAATATGTGACTCTTCGTGTATCAAGGAGATGAAACACGTGGGGGATTCTTGTTTGCGTGAGTAAGTACGTGCTTGTTTTGTGTTTGCGCCTGCGTGTGCGAGCGTATACGTTTTGGGTGTGTGCCTGTGTGTGTGCGCATGTGATTATGTGCGTGTGTGCATGTGTGTGTCTATGACATTTGTTACAGGCAATTAGGGAGTGGCATGAACAGCAGTAACAGCCACTTTCCCGCCCATTCCACAAACATCAATTTCCATGTTCTGTTAGGCTTTGGAAGTGGACACAATGCCAGTAGTTTGTAGAGGAGTGGTAAATAAATGTCAAATGTTTTCATCTGTTAAGTCTACAGTTTTCCAGAGCGTGTTTATAGTATTTATCTATAATTATCATTGATTTATTTAGTATTTGTTACGAGCACAGGTAATACCTGTCATATTCTGTAGTAAAGGATTAACATAGCTGATGGGAATGCAGGACTCGGTTTGTGTTATATGTTGCAGGAGATATTTTGATTCAAGATTTATGTTGGTTAACAGTGTATTTTTCGTACAAAAAATACAAATTTGCCATGCAATTTACATCAAACTAATGTCTCAGCATTCCTCACCAAAGACAGCCTTTCCTATTCATCCAGTAGACCATTCCAGCTACTAACACGCCTACAATTAAGCTGAGGAGGTGTGTCTCCTTGTCAAAGGAATGATCTTTCTTAGAGGTGCTCATGCTTTCATCACCTCAGTCCAGGAAATGATCCTTATGTTGAAAAACAATAAAAAAAACAACCCACACTAATGCACATATACACTCACACACATACACAAACACAGACACACACACACACTCATGGACAGACACTCATGGACAGACACTCATGGACAGGCTCTCTCAACAACACTCCCACCTCCAGTGCTAATGAGTGCAGGGGCCTAGTGAGGTTTGAGACACATCCCTGAGCAGACACAAGGAGGGCCCTGCATTAGGGCTGAAGAGAGGAGAGATGGGTGTTGCAGAGACAAGAGGTCAAGCAGCCAGCGGAGATCTGGAGAGGTCTGGGCCCTTTGATGTGCCGGGGCACAACATTGCACATCAGCCTGCTACAGGGAGGAGAGCATCGGAGGCTCTTCAGACAGCGAGTACCCTTCCGTTGTCTGAAGCCCCAGACCCAGCTGGCCTTGTCTCATAATGACTTCACATTTAGACCTGAGGATACAGGATTGGAGCCAAAACTAAAAGAATGCATAGAATTGCACCGTACTGGAGATGCATAAGGATTTCTGAGAATTGGTTAGTGAAACAAAACAAACACAGACAGGAGATGACCCAACAGTTTTTTCATTGAGGTTCTGCTCAATTACGCCACACGTCTAAAACCTTTGAGATGAGGTGAGACAGGGTGGAGGGGGTGACATGGAAAGGGAGGTAGGGTGTGTTGGGACAGGGGGAGCTAGATTAGGAAACAGGGAGGTGGGATGAGGTTAGGCAGTGGGATATGTTGTGATGGAGCGAGGTGGGATGAGGTGAGGTGTGCTATGAGGGAAACAAGCCTGGAGGCCCCAGCCAGGCAACAAATCTGTCAAGATCTTTCATGGGCTTGTTGATTCCATTTGGACAATTCTGTCCTGAACAAAAGATCCAGATCATTTTGAAAACACTAAATCTGTTGAGTTTGTTGGAAATCCTTTCAGGTCATGAACTATAGAATAACATGAGCAGAGGGTTTCAATGGCATGCTCATTGTGGTCTTTGGTGTCTGACAAACATGCCCAGGTGTGTTTGCTGTATCTTAGTTTCACAGTGACATAAGTACTGTGTACCAATACTGAGAAGCTAGTGAGCCAGTGTGAGGATTTAGGATTACGACCACAACATGATGGGATGAATTATCAGGCGAATCTGGATTATAGCACAAAGACAGATTAGGGCACTAGGCTTTTGTCAGCCTTCTTTTGGAGAGTCATGTCCCATATAACACTGCTCTTTTCATCAAACAATTCAGTCTCTCTCTCTCTCTCTCTCTCTCTCTCTCTCTCTCTCTCTCTCTCTCTCTCTCTCTCTCTCTCTCTCTCTCTCTCTCTCTCTCTCTCTCATCCCATCCAACATGCTGGAATACAAAAGACATCCTTTGAGTAATTGATACTGTATGCATTTATTTTCATTAATTTTCATTGTGCCATGATAAAAGGGTTCAGTAGCTCCCCATCAAGGGGATGGATTTGTGTCTGTGTGTGTGTGTGTGTGTGTGTGTGTGTGTGTGTGTGTGTGTGTGTGTGTGTGTGTGTCTGTGTGTGTGTGTGTGTGTGTGTGTGTGTGTGTGTGTGTGTGTGTGTGTGGGGGGGGGGGAGTGTTATTTAATCAGCCTTCTGAGATCATCGGCGCACTGTCTGACAGTCATGGACAGACACATTTCTCTCCCACTGGTAAGAAGAAATGATGACCATTAGGATGAACCCAAAGGCTTACGGTCCATCAGGCTCCATGGCTGTAAGATGTCTAGTGTGGTATGATTGATGGATGGATGTCTAGTATAGTTTGATTGATGGATGATGGATGGATGTCTAGTATAGTTTGATTGATGATGGATGGTTTTCTAGTATGATTGATGGATGATGGATGGATTTCTAGTATAGTATGAGAATAGGCAGTGCTTAGGTCACACTATTATTTCACATTTTGGACAGTTCTACAATATTGTTCACATTGATTTAGCATAAACAGCTGACTGTGTGTTGGTCAGAATTTGTTTTGATAACGGATCAATGTTGATGTTGAACAGCAAACGTGTATTGTTGGCTAAACCCTATACTGGTTTGGTATGACAGAGAGATTACTGTGTATGTTGCTGTCCCAGACATCCCTCCCCTGGTCTAGCACCCCAGAACAAATTTGTCCAAGGCAGTCGTTTTACATTTACATTTAGTCATTTAGCAGAAGCTCTTATCCAGAGCGACTTACAGTAAGTACAGGGACATTCCCCCCGAGGCCAGTAGGGTGAAGTGCCTTGCCCAAGGACACAACGTCATTTTGCACGGCCGGGAATCAAACTGGCAACCTTCAGATTACTAGCCTGATTCCCTAACCGCTCAGCCACCTGACTCCCTGTTTTAACAGAGCAAGGTGTCAGCCAATAACAAAGGTGCTGCCTCTTATCAAGGGTCCGTATCGGTCCTCGTAACAAGCGCTCACATACACCCTCGTTAACCCCCTCCGGCCTACCCTATGAGGAAGATGCAGAGTCCTGCTCGCACATCCAAACAAAGCCTGCGTTATCTCTCTCAGGGGCCCATGGAAACAGCAGGTCCCGGATGATGAATCTGTGTCCGGGCAGTGTAATATCCTTCTGTCGCTGTGGGCAGGGTGGGACCTGGTGATGGGTGTAGATAACAGAGAGACAGGTGGAGGGGTGATGGTGTTACTATGGCCCCACCAGGGAGGGAGGGGGCACAGAACTATCACCGTAGGTCCAAGCTCTGTTCCAATTTGAATCCAGACCGTCTTGAGGCTAGTGTGAGCGAACATAGTATGGTAGATTTTGGGGGACAGTAAATTGTGAAAAAGCCAATGGGTGCCTTTGTGCCAGACAATTAAGCATGTGTAATTAAAGCTACACTTTGTATGATATTCAATTGTGAATCTGGCATTATTTCAGGACAATTACAGATGTGACTTTAACAGGCTGGTGGCAGGTAGGGGCATTCATGAAATATGAGTGACCTCATTCATCAATGCAGGAATCTATGTTCGAGCTATAATGTTGTGGTACGAGGGGTTTTATTCTGTCTCTCTGGGCGGGTTGTATAGAAAGCCAGACACTATTATGATCATTAATCAAATACATCTCCATGACCCTGGGATTGGATCACATGTAATAATTAGATACAGAGGTTAATCTAATTGGATTGGATAACCTGCTCTGTCGAGGGGTACCATTGGGTGTTTTTATCATTGGACATGGAGAGGTGAGCTGAGATCAGATCAGACGAAGCAATTTAAGTTGGTGGGAGAAACAGCCAACACACAGAGATACCATCAGGCCAACGACCGGGCATCACAGCAGGGGAGATCTATCGACACAAACGGGAGTCTAGACACTGCACATGCTTCACAAGCTCCATTTAAAAAGCTTATTTTCAATCAGCAATTCTTTTCAAAGCATAATTGTTAATTCCTCAGAGATGTGAACGATTAAAAAAATATATATATTTGAAACAAAATCATTATGGAAAGCAAAGAATAGTCATTTCAATTCCTCTCTTATCAGAGGGTAATATCCGATGGCATCATTTCAGCTAATACCTCGGAGCAGGCTGCAGAGAGGAAGCCCTTTCATCTCTAGACTCGCTCTTCTGCTTCCTCTGAAAACATTGTTTCCACAATGACAATCATGTCTTTGTGAAGAACAGAGATGAAACACTGGTCAAATACCAGTTCAGGTTTCATATTGTTTGATATGCTTGGTATGCCTTGGCATATTATGTGTCTGTGGAGATTTATATGGCAATTTGAACTCTGGTGTTTTGCGTCATAAATACATGATGTTCTGAAACTGAGAGTTCAGAGACCATGGGCCTCATGTATAAAGGATTGCGCAGCTTTCATACCAGAAGATGGCGTACGGCCAAAACTCGAAAAGTACCTATGCACAGAAATATTCACATGTATAAAACCGGTCGGACGCCGGGTCCTGCGCACCTTTCCTTTATAAATCACAATCAACGTGAGATTGACCGCACGTGAACGAGCCACTGACCCCGCCTTGCCTCCTCCCATAAATGAATATGAAGATGGACTATAAATGTAGCCTGGCTCTGCCCTCCTACGTACTTCCGCTCAATTTTATTTTTGCTTCTGTACATAGGTCTGGCCATGAGGTACGTAAGTCATATTTTTCAGGTTGATCCACCTTTTGACCTGTGTACCAGGTCAAGGTTTTGGTTCCAGGTTTTTGAGTGAGCCACAAAGAGGTTTCACACATCAAACTGGTTGTTCTGTGTTCATTGATGATCAGTGGGGTACACAGAGCTGTCTGCAGTCTTATTTACCATCCATGTGTGCAGCAGATAAGGCTGGACCTTTACTCGTGAAGTCATATTCCCTCTCATGACTTCCTTATTTCAGCTTGCAACCAACGTAAGCTGTCAGTGAAGTAAATCACAGCCTGCAAACTGCTATTAGCATTTTAATTGCACTCATGATAGCTTGAGCTCCAGGCTTTGAAGGCTGCCTTGTTGTACAATATTAGTATCTCTCTTAGTCGGTTAACAGACAGACCCACGGCAGGCACTTTGTGCCATTTTCAATAACTGTTCAAATAATGATGATGATCTAACTGAGTCTGCACATAATAGAGGGGTTGATCTTTAGCTAATTGAAATATTTATGGATCTTGAGCATCATTCAAAAGATTGTCAAACCATAATAGTGAATATAACAACTCTATGACCAGCCAGGCAGCAAATGACAAGCCAATAAGATATACAGTCATTCAACTATTTAGACATTTTTCTGCATGCCATTTAATCAGTCAATCAGCTAAGCAGTGTGACAGCTAGTTAGGCCAGCTTTGCTCACTGGTCATTTTGACCCAGTTCCTTCATAATCTACCAGTCAGGTCTTGACCTCCTGACAACGATGCTAGGTCCTTCCAGAACTCTCCATCAAGCATACCCAATTCTGTCTCCCCCACCTCTGGCCTGAGCTGTGTCTTCAGGTCTCTGAATTCATCCACATATAAACCATCTTGTCTCTATTTTTCTGTTCTGGAACAGAGAGACAGAGAGAGGCAGAGGTCAGAAGCAATGTTACCCTCTCTCTGTCCTACTTCTCTCTCTCTCTCTCCCCCCGCCTCTCTCTTTCAGTACCTCCCTCTCTTCTTCACTGGGAAGAAGATTCAACCCCACACAGAGAGAAGCAGCGTGTCGGCACACCTCATACAGAGAATGAACTGGATGCCTGCCTCCAGGGGAGAGGGGCTCTAAAGAGGGCACGTTTAAGAGGAGGGTGTTCAGACCCGCAGTCTGAGGTGGTCCACTCTCTCTCCATGGGAACAGGGCCAGGCTCGGCGTCACATGACATTTACAGTTAGGTCCATAAATATTTGGACATTGACACATTTTTCATCATTTTGGCTCTGTATACCACCACAATGGATTTGAAATGAAACAATCAAGATGTGCTTTAAGTGCAGACTTTCAGCTTTAATTTCAGGGTATTTACATCCAAATCAGGTGAACGGTGTAGGAATTACAACACATTTGATATGTGGCCCCCCCCTTTTTAAGGGACCAAAAGTAATTGGACAATTGGCTGCTCAGCTGTTCCATGGCCAGGTGTATGTTATTCCCTCATGGGAGTTCGTTATTTCATTGACAAGGAGCAGATAAAAGGTCTAGAGTTCATTTCAAGTATGGTATTTGTGTTTGGAATCTGCTGCTGTCAACTCTCAATATGAAGTCCAAAGAGCTGTCACCATCAGTGAAGCAAGCCATCGTTAGGCTGAAAAATCAAAACAAACCTATCAGAGAGATAGCAAAAACATTAGGTGTGGCCAAATCAACTGTTTGGTACATTCTTAAAAAGAAAGAACGCACTGGTGAGCTCAGCAACACCAAAAGACCCGGAAGACCATGGAAAACAACTGTGGTGGATGACAGAAGAATTCTTTACCTGGTGAAGAAAAACCCCTTCACAACAGTTGGCCAGATCAAGAACACTCTCCAGGAGGTAGGCGTATCTGTGTCAAAGTCAAAAATTAAGAGAAGACTTCACCAGAGTAAATACAGAGGGTTCACCACAAGATGTAAACAATTGGTGAGTCTCAAAAACAGGAAGACCAGATTAGAGTTTGCCAAAAAACATCTAAAAGAGCCTGTACAGTTCTGGAACAACATCCTATGGACAGATGAGACCAAGATCAACTTGTACCAGAATGATGGGAAGAGAAGAGTATGGAGAAGGGAAGGAACTGCTCATGATCCAAAGCATACCACCTCATCAGTGAAGCATGGTGGAGGTAGTGTTATGGCGTGGGCATGTATGGCTGCCAATGGAACTGGTTCCCTTGTATTTATCGATTATGTGACTGCTGACAAAAGCAGTAGGATGAATTCTGAAGTGTTTCTGGAAATATTATCTGCTCAGATTCAGCCAAATGCTTCAGAACTCATAGGACGGCGCTTCACAGTGCAGATGGACAATGACCCGAAGCATACTGCGAAAGCAACCAAAGAGTTTGTTAAGGCAAAGAAGTGGAATGTTCTGCAATGGCCAAGTCAATCACCTGACCTAAATACAATTGAGCATGCATTTCACTTGCACATTTCACTTGCTAAAGACAAAACTGAAGGGAAAATGCCCCAAGAACAAGCAGGAACTGAAGACAGTTGCAGTAGAGGCCTGGCAGAGCATCACCAGGGACGAAACCCAGCATCTGGTGATGTCTATGGGTTCCAGACTTCAGGCTGTCATTGACTGCAAAGGATTTGCAACCAAGTATTAAAAGTGACAATTAGATTTATGATTATGTTAGTTTGTCCAATTATTTTTGGTCCCTTAACCCTCGTGCTGCCTTCGGGTCACATGACCCAAAGGTTCATAACGAACCATTGTTGTGTTTACCCAATTTTACCCAATACAAAAACAAATTAAAATAATTTTCTTTTAACCTTTGCAATGTGGGGGGTCTGAGACAGCCCAACGGTTAAAAGAAAATGCTTCACTTTGTCTTTGTATGCGGTAAATCTGTCGCAATACGACGGTGGGTCACAATGACTGATGGGTCAGAATGACCCGAAGATAACACAAGGGTTAAAAAGGGGGGGGGCACATATAAAATGTGTTGTAATTCCTACACCGTTCACCTGATTTGGATGTAAATACCCTGAAATTAAATCTGAAAGTCTGCACTTAAAGCAAATCTTGATTGTTTCATTTCAAATCCATTGTGGTGGTATACAGAGCCAAAATGATGAAAATTGTGTCAATGTCCAAATATTTATGGACCTAACTGTAGCTGCACTGTAAATCATTTAAATACATCCACACATTTAATACATACTAACATATGGTGCCGTATCTGAACAGGGGAAGCACAGCTCTGAGACGAATACTTTAACACCTTGTTTACACTGCTGTTGTAAGATAATTAAAGTATACGGTAATTGTTGATTTAATCAGGTGGTGCATTTCGTTCAATTTCAATCTGAGGCTTTTTTAAAGGATTAATGCACCATCTGTTTATATGATATTTCTTCAGATTTGTCAACGCACCAACCTCAACATCTGGTATCCCCTGAACACAATGTTGATTCGAAGCCGTGTTTCATGTAGTAAACATAGCAATGGAATCCCTGTGTGATACCAGTGAGATTCATGTAATTTCAAGCAGGCTCTCAAGGGTGAACCTCCACCTCAATTCCAGCTCTTTCATTTCCCAAGTCAATTCAAGACCATCTGAGAAGCAAATTGATACACAAGACTTCAATCAAGACAGGGCCTTTCGGATTGTTTGGATAGTGTTTGTGTGTGTTTTTTTTGTGCCTGTGTGTGTGGGTGTTGTTTTGTGTGTGCAAGTGTGCGTCTATGTTGTTTGCACATGTTAATCAAAAAGAGCCAGTAGTGTTCTGGGGGGGGGGGGGTTAATGCAAAAATCTGCGAGTCTTTCTTGGGGCAATCTGCGAAGCAGAGATGGACTACCCTCTGCGAACCCTTGACAAGGGGGCGCAGAGCCAATCAGAGAGCTCACGGGCTGTGGGCGAGAGTGCGAGCGTGTGTAACGTAAGCAACGTGGGGGGTAATTGGGGGGAGAAGTCACACTGGGGTGATTCGAAAGCCAGAGGCATGGGATAAGAATGGGATTGCAAGTCCGCTCACGGCACAGGTGCCGACCAGACGGATTATCAGCGACTGACATCCGATGCCATGAGATTCCGAGGATTTGTTGTTTTTTGGTTTGTTGTCAGGGTCTGGACTGTGGAAGGGGGGGGGGGGGGGGGGGGGTAGGATGAGGGTTGTGATGGCTTCATCACACAGCACGCAGACATTAGCCACAACGTTAATGAATGCTTCATTTGACCTTCAGGCCTTAGCGTCGTGGTGGCGTTTTAGTGTTATTTAATAGATGCTGACAGCATGACAGCGTGGTCAAGATAATTGGAAGCTGATTGTCCACTTACTGTCAAAGAGAACACAAAACTCAATCAGTATAAAGAATAACTCGGCAGACCGAGGGAGGGAGATCAAATGCCTGTGTGGGTGTGGGTGAGAGAGAGGGGACTTGTGTTTAGAGAGGGGCGTGTTGTTGTCGTAGGCAACAGACGCCCGGTTGATGGGAGAGATGGGCGTCTGAGGCCTCAACGACTGGACATCAGGGAGTGAGAGGGAGTCAAACGTTCTGCCTGTCATCTTACATCTTAATGCAAAAATCTGCGAGTCTTTCAATTGGCGAAGCAGAGATGGACTACCCTCTGCGAACCCTTGACAAGGGGGCGCAGAGCCAATCAGAGAGCTCACGGGCTGTGGGCGAGAGTGCGAGCGTGTGTAACGTAAGCAACGTGGGGGGTAATTGGGGGGAGAAGTCACACTGGGGTGATTCGAAAGCCAGAGGCATGGGATAAGAATGGGATTGCAAGTCCGCTCACGGCACAGGTGCCGACCAGACGGATTATCAGCGACTGACATCCGATGCCATGAGATTCCGAGGATTTGTTGTTTTTTGGTTTGTTGTCAGGGTCTGGACTGTGGAAGGGGGGGGGGGGGGGGGGGGGTAGGATGAGGGTTGTGATGGCTTCATCACACAGCACGCAGACATTAGCCACAACGTTAATGAATGCTTCATTTGACCTTCAGGCCTTAGCGTCGTGGTGGCGTTTTAGTGTTATTTAATAGATGCTGACAGCATGACAGCGTGGTCAAGATAATTGGAAGCTGATTGTCCACTTACTGTCAAAGAGAACACAAAACTCAATCAGTATAAAGAATAACTCGGCAGACCGAGGGAGGGAGATCAAATGCCTGTGTGGGTGTGGGTGAGAGAGAGGGGACTTGTGTTTAGAGAGGGGCGTGTTGTTGTCGTAGGCAACAGACGCCCGGTTGATGGGAGAGATGGGCGTCTGAGGCCTCAACGACTGGACATCAGGGAGTGAGAGGGAGTCAAACGTTCTGCCTGTCATCTTACATCTTAATGCAAAAATCTGCGAGTCTTTCAATTGGCGAAGCAGAGATGGACTACCCTCTGCGAACCCTTGACAAGGGGGCGCAGAGCCAATCAGAGAGCTCACGGGCTGTGGGCGAGAGTGCGAGCGTGTGTAACGTAAGCAACGTGGGGGGTAATTGGGGGGAGAAGTCACACTGGGGTGATTCGAAAGCCAGAGGCATGGGATAAGAATGGGATTGCAAGTCCGCTCACGGCACAGGTGCCGACCAGACGGATTATCAGCGACTGACATCCGATGCCATGAGATTCCGAGGATTTGTTGTTTTTTGGTTTGTTGTCAGGGTCTGGACTGTGGAAGGGGGGGGGGGGGGGGGGAGGGGTAGGATGAGGGTTGTGATGGCTTCATCACACAGCACGCAGACATTAGCCACAACGTTAATGAATGCTTCATTTGACCTTCAGGCCTTAGCGTCGTGGTGGCGTTTTAGTGTTATTTAATAGATGCTGACAGCATGACAGCGTGGTCAAGATAATTGGAAGCTGATTGTCCACTTACTGTCAAAGAGAACACAAAACTCAATCAGTATAAAGAATAACTCGGCAGACCGAGGGAGGGAGATCAAATGCCTGTGTGGGTGTGGGTGAGAGAGAGGGGACTTGTGTTTAGAGAGGGGCGTGTTGTTGTCGTAGGCAACAGACGCCCGGTTGATGGGAGAGATGGGCGTCTGAGGCCTCAACGACTGGACATCAGGGAGTGAGAGGGAGTCAAACGTTCTGCCTGTCATCTTACACTCCACATGGTGTGTTATTACTGACACTGGCATTGTGAGACTCTAACAAAACCGGATAGCAGTTTGTCCTGTATGATTGATTTTAAATGTAGATACACCCTCTGAAGTGCACACGTCTAAGATTGTGTTGACAGGAGAGAAGCTGTGGTGGGTGAGCCAGGCCTCAGACAGGCCGCTATGGTTTATTAGCCTGAGGGATAATTAAGATAATAGATTTTGTGGGAGTGACATTTTCTATCCTTTTTCACGAAAAAAGTTTTATCTTCTAAGATGCTATCTTCAAAGAAGGATCTTCATCATGGAGACCCATATCTGCAGCCAAACACGAGTGTCGTTTCTGCAACGCTGGCACATCTGCGATGCAATTGACAGGAGAGGAGAAGGAGAGACCTGCTGTGTTGGCTCCTAAAAAAGAAAAAAGATTGAAAAAGTTCAAATGATCAATAATGAACCCGTTGTGCTGGTTGCTATCTGTTCAACGCTCGGTGCTGCTGGTGGCTGGTAAATGGCAGAGGCTTCGAGTTTAATATCCCACCCCAAGTAACAGTGTTCTTTGATAACATTCACTCATGGCTGGGTTGAAAACAACAGGGATCCATTCATCTGCTGTAAACAGCCGATGGTGAATGGAAGAAAGCATTGTGTTATCAGAGACCTTGCCAGGTCAATACAGGATCCACCCAGTCTGTCACAGGGATCATTGAGTTGAAAAAAAAGGGGACGTGAGGATATGTTTTAAGGGGGAATCTCAATGCTCTCTGGACCTACCTAGAAGACACGCCCATCAATGCAGTAGAAAACGTTCACAACGAGCAACATCTATCCAACAGTCCCAGTCATTCATCAAAGCATCTCTGTGGCGGGGTATTGATCTGAGTTCAGAGTTATCGGTTGGCAATGTTTGTTGGTCGTGTGTGTTCTTGACTCCAAGCCTGCTGCATTCAATGACGTCAATGTGTCAATGCCCTCGATTGAGTTCAGGTGGCTGTCACGGCGAGAGGTGAGGTAGGACCAAAGTGCAGGAGAGTCAGCAGACATTGTCGAACAAAAGGGGTTTATTACTCAAAACCGGGAAACAAACAGGGTACTCGCAGGGACAAAGGGTAATGACAAGACAAAGACTGGACACAAAACAGGAAACTAAATACACAGAAACAAAGACACAGGTGGACACAATGAAACTAACGAGAACTGAACGAGACCCAGGTGAAGACAGTGAAAGACACAGGGAGACACTAGGGCAGGGCAAAACTGAAACCAGGGGTGCACGGCTGTGGCCGTGACAGGTGGCATTACGATGCATTTTGGCATGGTACATTTTGTTTTCTCTCTCGTCGTGTGTCTATGATGACATGCCAAAGTGTCTGCACGATGTTCAAAAGCACGTACTCACAGTAATAATTAACCAGCTGGACATGGAACTGCATGTTAACTACACAGGCTAAGCCCTGGGAAAAAAACGCTCTTCCATTAATGTAGCAGTCAGGATAGAGGCCTCAACAGCTCTTACCGATTCAGGTCTCTGCTTCGGAATTGCTGTACGATCTGAAGGTTCTTCTAGTTCCTGTGATTGTGGGTTACACGCACACAAGAACACACAAACCCACACAAAAATGCACTTTCCTTCTGCACAGGTATAATATTTTCACTTTAAAACATGCTCTTTTAACTGTCATCCAACATAAAATGGCCACTTAAAACAATTGTACCAGGGTAAATTGAATAACAAACACCTACAGTATTGGCTGTCTTTTTTTCTGTTTCCCTACTTTAAATGCTGTACTCTGACCTTCATGTTAAAGAGAGACTCTGCTAGTACCTCTGAACCAGTCATTTTTACGTTGAGGTGTTTGTTAAACCCGCTCTCCAATCAGCTGGCTGTCTAATGCTTATAAACCCAGAACCTAAACTGATAGTCAACTTCACAAAGGTAAGGCACTACACAAGATGTGTCCCATTATCTACCCAATGTGACAACGCCACCTCCTCATACTATGCTAGGATTACCAACACCTGAACCTGACCCTGACAGCCATCTGCTCAGGTTTCGGCCCGGGTCCAACCTCCGGTAGGCTGCCAGAGAACAGGACAGCATCTTTATCATCCAGATAAATCATGATCTGAAAGAGGCACGCTAGATATACAGTTAGGTCCATAAATATTTGGACATTGACACAATTTTCATCATTTTGGCTCTGTATACCACCACAATGGATTTGAAATGAAACAATCAAGATTTGCTTTAAGTGCAGACTTTCAGATTTAATTTCAGGGTATTTACATCCAAATCAGGTGAACGGTGTAGGAATTACAACACATTTTATATGTGGCCCCCCCCTTTTTAAGGGACCAAAAATAATTGGACAAACTAACATAATCATAAATCTAATTGTCACTTTTAATACTTGGTTGCAAATCCTTTGCAGTCAATGACAGCCTGAAGTCTGGAACCCATAGACATCACCAGACGCTGGGTTTCGTCCCTGGTGATGCTCTGCCAGGCCTCTACTGCAACTGTCTTCAGTTCCTGCTTGTTCTTGGGGCATTTTCCCTTCAGTTTTGTCTTTAGCAAATGAAATGCATGCTCAATTGGATTTAGGTCAGGTGATTGACTTGGCCATTGCAGAACATTCCACTTCTTTGCCTTAAAAAACTCTTTGGTTGCTTTCGCAGTATGCTTCGGGTCATTGTCCATCTGCACTGTGAAGCGCCGTCCTATGAGTTCTGAAGCATTTGGCTGAATCTGAGCAGATAATATTGCCAGAAACACTTCAGAATTCATTCTACTGCTTTTGTCAGCAGTCACATCATCGATAAATACAAGGGAACCAGTTCCATTGGCAGCCATACATGCCCACGCCATAACACTACCTCCACCATGCTTCACTGATGAGGTGGTATGCTTTGGATCATGAGCAGTTCCTTCCCTTCTCCATACTCTTCTCTTCCCATCATTCAGGTACAAGTTGATCTTGGTCTCATCTGTCCATAGGATGTTGTTCCAGAACTGTACAGGGTCTTTTAGATGTTTTTTGGCAAACTCTAATCTGGTCTTCCTGTTTTTGAGACTCACCAATGGTTTACATCTTGTGGTGAACCCTCTGTATTTACTCTGGTGAAGTCTTCTCTTAATTTTTGACTTTGACACAGATACGCCTACCTCCTGGAGAGTGTTCTTGATCTGGCCAACTGTTGTGAAGGGGTTTTTCTTCACCAGGGAAAGAATTCTTCTGTCATCCACCACAGTTGTTTTCCGTGGTCTTCCGGGTCTTTTGGTGTTGCTGAGCTCACCAGTGCGTTCTTTCTTTTTAAGAATGTACCAAACAGTTGATTTGGCCACACCTAATGTTTTTGCTATCTCTCTGATAGGTTTGTTCCAAACACAAATACCATACTTGAAATGAACTCTAGACCTTTTATCTGCTCCTTGTCAATGAAATAACGAACTCCCATGAGGGAATAACATACACCTGGCCATGGAACAGCTGAGCTGCCAATTGTCCAATTACTTTTGGTCCCTTAAAAAGGGGGAGGCCACATATAAAATGTATTGTAATTCCTACACCGTTCACCTGATTTGGATGTAAATACGCTGAAATTAAAGCTGAAAGTCTGCACTTAAAGCACATCTTGATTGTTTCATTTCAAATCCATTGTGGTGGTATACAGAGCCAAAATGATGAAAATTGTGTCAATGTCCAAATATTTATGGACCTAATTGTAAAAAACTAATCACACATGGTCCAGGCCCGTCTGGTCTTCAATCTACCCAGACGCTCCCATGTTACCCCGCTCCTCATCTCCCTCCACTGGCTTCCCATCACGGCCCGCATCAGATTCAAGACTCTGGTACTGACCTTCCGAGCGGTGAACGGGACTGCACCTGATTACATCAAGTCTCTCCTCCAGCCAAACACCCCCCCCCCCCCCCCCCCCGCCACCTACGGTCTTCTTCTGACAACCGTCTGGTGGTCCCAACGCTCAAGAGCGCCCGGTCCCAACACAAGCTCTTTTCCTGTCTGGCCCCTCAATGGTGGAATCAACTCCCCATCTCCATCAGGGACACTGACTGTCTCTCCACCTTCAAGAAAAGGCTCAAGACGCACTTGTTCCGGGAGTACAACAGCACTTGGGAATGCTTGGCTGGACCTGATGTCAGTTTCCTCCAGGATCACAATGACTCGTATTGAGAGACTTGTTGCTCTTGTTGGTTAGTTGTAACGGTTTCAAATTATTGTACTCGCTGTGAAATATTTTACCGTTGATTGTTTTTTCTACAGGTACACTCTTGCACTCTTGTTGGGAGTTTCATGTTGTTCAATTGTAACTTGTTTAACTGCAGTCTCTTATGGTTCTTCCCTTTGGCACTTATTTGGTTTTCCACAATGTATGCTTCATGTTTTGGCTGCTCGCAATGTTTTGGGCTATCTCGTTGTTATGATCAGTGACCTATGCTCTTTTGTAAAGCTCTCTCTTGGAAGTCGCTTTGGATAAAAGCGTCTGCTAAATGCAAAAATGTAAATGTAAATGCATAAATGTAAATGGTAGATCCAAAAGGATTTCAGCAAATGCTCTTAAACATCATCAGAAGATTACGGTCTAAACACAATCATAAGTTTGTCCCCGAATTTCAGTGTAAGTTCCATCTTGTTTTTGTTTGATACAATACACACAGTGTCCCCTGCCACCACCCCACCCCTACCCTATATGTTTACCAAAAGCCTGTGGTCGTTCCCGGGCTGTGTTTTTCTCTACCACAGTACATTCTGTACAACACACCCTGATCAGATCTATCTAATCTAATGATCTTGTTCCTCAGTGCTATATGGCAGATCTGCCTCCATATTGTTCAGAGAAATTCAATCTCACCACAGTATCCCCTCATGTCCGTGACACTCAGCCCTCTGTTTCTCGTTCCAATTTGATATTTCACTCTATTCAGGGCATGAAAGCTTCTCTAGATATCAATTTACCTTTATGCTACCTTTCTCACTAAGGCTAATGACAGTTATTTGAGTGCTGTGCTGTGTGTGTGCTCCAAGTCCTCAGCTGTGTGCACTGACTGCGGATCTCAGTTCACCTGCCTGCTGGACATGGCTGTCCACTCCTATGTCGTGTTCAGATACGAGGGGAGGTTCGAGACACGAGAGCAGGAGAGGTCGAAGACAAGAGAGGCAACCCGACTCGTCGAAAGATCCCTTCGTAGATTCCATCTGTTGGATCACGAAAAAGTAATTCATCTCAAGCAGAGCAAGTAACTCAAATGAATTCCTTACTAAGACACATGTTTTAGATAGTGTGTGGGTGCGTGGGACTTTTATTGTTTAAATTGTCCATGTAATCTGTATATGATGATAGATTAGGTTGACTCCTCAAATATAATTTCACTGGGTTCAAACTGGTAAACGTTATCTGTCCACAATCCTGGATGGACTAATATGATCGTATAGGGTGAGGAGGTCAAGACACCAGCCCATCGTTCAATTTGGATTGATGCCATGTAGGGATGGCCATTGCTAGTCCCTCCTGCAGTGTAAAAGACACAGCCCAAACAGGGTCAAAGTTGAAGGGAATCAAGTTTCAATTCAGTTTTGGGAAGGCAGTTTAAAACAACACACCAGTGGGTTGTCAGGCCAGTCGTTAGGTACAGATTTGGCCATTCATGACGTGTTTACAATCTGAATTATGCAGCTGTGATGTATAACCCTAATTCTCAACACAGAACATGGCCAAATTTGTTTGGGATGTGTTTGTGTTTGGGCCTCTGGTGTGATTTGCTGTTAATTATATTTGATGTGCTAATAGCTTCCAACACAGCTCAGTGTTGGAGGTTTTACATTGTAGGGTGCTAAAACGCAACTTGGAAGACAGATTACATGCTCGGACACACACGCAACCCACACAGCACACACACACCACAGCAAATCCAATAAATTGTTCTCTATGAATGTTTAATGTGGGGAAAACTGTTGTTTGGTGCAACAGGTTCTCTGTAGCCTGCTGCATACTCAGCTTCTGTGAATAAGACATCTCTCCATCGCTCCAAACACCCTGCTCACGCCCTTCTGCCTGGGGGAGTGTGATTAAAGCTCTGGCAACACAAATGTTCGTATTGTGTGTGTGTGTGTGTGTGTGTGTGTGTGTGTGAGGTGTGTGTGTGCGTTCCTGAGTGTGGGTGTGCGAAGGGAGAGTATCTAGTCTCTGCCCTTGCCCTGTACCTGTTTGAACACTGCGTAGGCCTGATAACAGGCATGAATTAGATGGGTTTATCTGCGTTTTTGTATCTACAGTATGGAGTGGCACCATCTTTCACCAGACCTTTGATGGCGCCATGGCAAATAATTGTGTGTAGAACAGTTCAGAACGAAATACCTTTCACTCTGTTTGCAAAGTATGACTCGTGCTCTGTACACAAGCACACATGCATTCACATTCAACAGGTCAGATTGAAAAGATAGAGCCCACACAGTTAAAAAAATCCCCAGAAGGGTGTTTGTTTAGTCATGTGCCCTTAAAAAGTGTCAAGGCCTTTGACAGAGTCAAAGCCGGCCCCACCTCCCCAGCCTACTGTAGAAATCCTCTTCATACAGAGACCACAAACATGGCTGACCCAGACCCAAACAAGCATTCCAAATACAAAAATATACAAAAATGCACACACACGTCAGAGCTGACACAATTCCTTCTTGCCCAGGGGTTTGAATACCATTATACGTTGTTCCTCATGGACTTTATAGCCTTCTTTTTTGTATCTGATAAACTGTCAAATTCCCTTTGCCCCCTCATACTTCCAGGAGCCCTGACTACACTGTGCATTTCAACTGGATGACTACATGGAGAGAGATAGAGAGGGAGGGAGGGGGAGAGGGGGAGAGAGAGAGAGAGAGAGACAGAGACAGAGACAGAGAGAGAGAGAGAGAGAGAGAGAGAGAGAGAGAGAGAGAGAGAGAGAGAGAGAGAGAGAGAGAGAGAGAGAGAGAGAGAGAGAGAGAGAGAGAGAGAAGAGAGAGAGAGAGAGAGGGACATCCGTCTTCTGTCTGCCTGCCAGGCCTCCCTCCTTTCCTGCTACATGCACAGTGTGAACAAGGCCACGAGGTGCCCGCCGTAGGCAGGGAGAAGATGCAGTGTGGTTGTGCGAGTGACACATCTGAGACGCCTCTCCACTGCAAGGAGGGGGGGGGGGGGGGTTGGGGAAGAGCAAGGCAGACAGACAGAGACCCATTTCTGAGGACTGCCAACACAAACACACACACACCACAGAAGCCAGCCATGCATTCTTTGCAGGGATAAAGACACTAAATAGGTGCTGATGATTGCAGTCTCATCCCCTGCCAAAGCCCGGGAGACAGAGCAAAGCCAACAACAGTGGGCTCAATGGTGTCCCAGGGGGGAACACAGACCGATTACAGGCCCCCCACAGTTCCCCTTCAGCCCCGTGGGGATTCGAGGCATCACCGTGGTGACGTGTGGGGGGGGGACACACGATTCTAAAGCCTTTTGAATTGCCCGTCGCAAACATTTGAATTCCTGAATGAGCATAACAGGCTCACGTGCAGTAATTGTACATCCTATGGAATATCTGCATGCAGTAATAGGGTTCCTCACAGCATGCCGCCTGTGTTAAACCCTGTGTCACGCCATCTTAGAGATGGCTCCTGAACACCGATGTGAAGCGTGCTCAAGAGGCTTGACGTTCCAGAGTTCAAACACAAACCTTTTGTACCTCCACATTGACTGATCTGACAACAATTCATCCCATCGTTCTTTCAGCGCTTGAAAGAGAGAATGACTGTCATATTTTCCTCAGGAACATTCCGGTCATCTACCACACATGATCCACAGCCGATCTGGGAGAACGGGTAGAATACGGAACGGTATAAATCAGAAAGGGAGATGCTACCTAATTGCCCTCTGTTAGGCTTCACCTCAGCCCAGCGGTGATGGAGAGGGTTGCAGTTTCCATTATGTGACGTAGTTCAAGATCGACCTGTGTCTATTGAGAGTGGACCCAAAAGTGTTTGTGTCTTGTTGAAAAGAAAAAGCAACTGAACATACCACCAGCTGACTCATTGGATTTGATTAGTGGCACCTGCTCCCACTTTGTTCAGTCTGACTCTCAACACCTGCCTGCTCTCAGAAACCCACCGAAATGCTACATCGAGTGCAATTTCGTGTAGGGATTTATTATTCAAGGTAATAACATCAGCCTCCATTTATGAGGGCATCCGACCCAATTCCAGGTGCGAAATAAGCAGATGTTTGCTGTTGGGAGGGTGTAGGGAGGACAGTCAGCAAGGTCAGCTGACCAAGAGCCTGTAGGCTGGAGAGAGAGTGATCTCACGACTGCTTTTCAAGGAGAACTTCTTCCTCAATGCAGATTCCTGAATCTCACTGAGCTGTATCGTGCACTAAATGGATTAGTTGCTGTTCGGCTGTTTTCCAGAGGGAGCCTATGGCTCCGGAAAGTACGGCAATTGAAAGCTACATCAACGCCTCATTTGCACAGTCAATCCTTTTGCTAATTGCATTGGGATACGGAGGAGGCTGCTTTGAAGACCTGCAGAGGAGCGAGAGAAGGAGGAACGGGGGGGGGGGGGGGAGAGAGGTAGCGCAGAAGGGGAGGTGGAGTGAGCACATTTGACAGACTGCTTTCCTGCTGCAGTGTATTTTTAAGCCTCCAATTCCCAGAGCAGATGCTTTTCCACCCTCCTCCAGTTCTGATTTGTTTCCATCAGCTCCTTGTTCAGCGGCCGCTTCTGTTACAACCTGGCTGATTTCTTCTCGTCTCCAAATAGACTGCCAAGCCCAGGCCCAGCGGAGCGTAAACAAAAGAATCCCATCCCTGATAAAGCAAAGGACTCATATTTGCAGAGTTAAGAAGCCCGCACCGTCAATCGCCGCTTTGTGGGATTTCAGCCAACGGTTTGTTTTAGTGTTTTGCTACAGTGGTATTGTTGTCCTGACCGAATATATGCAGCCAAGCCCTCTCGATTCACTTGGTCTGCAGGCTGTCAACGATCAGCAGACTATGGAATCTGGAGCATGGGAACAAGGCCTGCCGATCTCAGAGCTAGAGTAGTTTGGAAACGCTTCTATTCCACAGAAGCTTTGTCAACAACAAAGCTTAAAGGGCTTGTCCTCAGGCGGCCTCAAAACGATCAGAGAAGTAAAGTCGCGTCATCTCAGAGTAATGTGTCACGTTGACGTCATGACTGCTTTGTGGATACAGACTTTTGCACTTGTACAACTGTCCTGTTCATCCTCATCATCCTCATCATGGACGGATGTCGGCATGATGTCGTGTCATGTTCAAACCTCAGGTAGAAGTGAAGCATTGTGTGATGAAAACAATGACACGGTGCTTCACTAGCATGGATGAGGTTTGTCTATATATAAAACAGGCATATAATATTGATCAAAACAGGGAACAAAAGGGAAAATCCTAAACTATTGACTGAAATGGGAGTGAATCCATAAACGGGTTCCATATAGGATCCTTGTGTCCTCTGAAAAGCCCAACAGACACAGAGCCGATCGAATTGAGGAAGAAAGGCTTTAGACGAGCCTCTCCAGTTTGCAGCATGACCTCTGGGTATTTAGGTCAGACAGGAGGCAGGGGTTTGCAGAGGACTGCTGCTAAGCTACACGCTGTGGAGTCAAGGGAGGTTACTAGAGGAGGAGATATCAGGCTGTTTCACAGGGAGTAGTTGAGACACGGGTTGAATATGGAATGGAGGGATCACGAGCTACATTCTATTTCAGACGCATTTCAAACTCAAGAGGAAAACGAGGGGACTAACCCGACTTCAGTTGAACATTAACCCCAAATATCAGGACATTGATGTTGACATGGTTACTAAACTCAACAGTAAGGTTACTTATAATGACATGTGGCCAGTATTAGAAAAAAAGCATGTGTTGTGGCATCATGCATTACAACAGCAAAATATTTTCCATTATGTGACGTAGTTCAAGATCGACCTGTGTCTATTGCAACATATTTTCACTCCAAGGTATAAATTGATGTCCGATATTTGTATCACAATGTGGTCGGCTACCATACATGATAAAGAGACATGAGCACTTACACAACAGCACATAATTGCTTTACTTCACCAACAGATTGCTGTAATTACTGAGAGTACAAGCAATTTAAAACAGTTAGCCTGACAATTACATAGCTGTACGTCCACTGAATGGAATAGGCATCCAGCAGTTAATAAGAGCCATTCAAATTCAAAAGTTTAATACAGATGACAGAATTACTTTACAGACTGTACTGTAAAACAAAACAGAAACTCACAATAGGTCACCATTTTGCTAAACACGTAATCTTAAAAACGCTTCATTTGTATCTATCAAAACGACAGATGACACGCTCTGTTCTTTGAACAGTAGATGAAGCACCCTTTTGACCGTAATCCCACCAAAGAAAGAGTTTTGACATTCAACAGATTTATACAGTATTCCGGGAAAACTAAATGACACACAATCAATTCAGGGAAATGGATAACAGTATGTGTAAAGTGTAAATCCGCCACATGGGAAAAGCACTGTGGACGTCTTAATCTCAGAATATAATCTTGCCCCTAGAGAATTTTTGCTGCTCTACCAAACAGAATGTCTGAACAGGTACACTGTAGAGTGGAAAATCCTCTGAAAGACTTAAGTACATATAGTAGACAAAGGCCCTTAAGAGCATAGAACATTTGAATACATCACAAAGCGGCCCATGACAAGAACAGAGCAGATGTTAATTCACAAGACTACATCTGTTTTTGAAAAGACTTGGTGGGCCAATGGTGACAAGAACAGTGTGTGGAAATGACTGAAGAATACTTGGCAAAATGCTGCTGCTTCACTTCAAAATCCCTGCTGAATACTCTAGTAATAATGCTCTCAGCCTAGACGTATAGACCAACAACACCATGGGGCACTGTCATCCAAAACCTGGACCTGATTACTTCAAAGTTGTAGCATTACAAAAGATCAGCTGTTACAGCATCTTAGAACCTCAAAGACAGCAGACTGTATTTTTGTATTCCAGATATACATTTACTCATGTACAACGTATTTGTGTGTGTGTGCCCCTTAGTCTCATCCAGCACTTAAGACAGTTATTATCACCCAGTGTTTCACTCCATTACTTCACCCATCTGCAGGCAGGCAAGACTCAGACAAGAGCAGAAGCTCACAGAGCAATTCATCTTCATTTCCGCCACTGTAACAAACAACTGAGGCAAATCACTGAGGCGGCAAAGCGGAACACATCCGCTGATGGACAATCTCTTACAAGAACAACCCGATCCTACGTGCACATACTCCACATGCATCCAAATGAACACGGACGGCGGGGTGACTCACCCGCCGAATCATTTGAGCATGATAAGGATGTGCATGACTTCGTATTGGTGGGTAAAGTTTATACAGTATTATTGATTTAGAAGGAGAGGAAGGAGAACGGGGAAGGGTGTGGATTACAGGCTCTGGGAGGTGACGAGAGGATACACTCAGGGGTGATGAGGCACTCAGCAGTCAACCCCTAGGAGGCGCAGGATGTTAACTGGCAGATATGATTCAGTAACCTTCACGGTTCATGTCCACCGGGGGTTAACAGCATGGTCACCGTTAGTAGACCCCCACAATCCAGTCATCCGTGCTTTGCAGTTCAACACTGATTTCTCCCGAGGCCTGTCTGTGGGGAGCACCGGTAGATATAGTAGCAGAAACTGTTGGAGTCTTGACTCAAACACCCCCAAACTCTTTCTGAGTCTTTCAATCCCACAGATCAATGAAAAACTATGTTTATTTATATATAAATGAAATGACGGCATTATGGAGTGGAGGATACACAAGCTACATTCCGTTTCAGACACATTTCTAACTCCAGAGGAAATGGAGGTACCTGGCTGCAGCTTCTTGTCCTGAGGGCCAAGGATGAAGAGAAACCTCCTCTAGCCTCACTGACAGTTCTGGGTTCCATGGTCAGATAGGGGCAAACAAGAGTGTTTGATCGAGGGGAGGGGGAAGGGGGCGATTGGGGGGGGGGGGGGGTCTAAGACAGCTCAACCAGGCAGAACACCCTCGACTGCTCCCTGGAGACCATAATCTATCATATTTATCATCTCAGAGCTCTGAAATGGAACACAGGACTTGGAGAGAGAGAGAGGACCAGAAAAGAAAAGTCATTTATTTTTCATTCAGTGAGCTGCACTGAGGCTGTGGAAACTCCTTATCCCAGCAATCAGTACCCCTTATCTGAGCGACGCCTGTCTTGGGAACAACAAAAGTCATTTTGTGTGTAAAAAGCTTTTCAGAGCTACTGGAGCCCCATACATTAATCACTTTTTCATTACTAGAATTATTATTTGATCTGTTGAGAGGGTTGTAATGAGACTTCAGAAACACATACAAGGGTTTCTATGCAGGCTTCAGACTTCTTAACAACATTAATGTGACATCAGGGTTATGCATTTCGTGCCTGATAGTATGCGGACCGAGGGGCATTTTCAAGTATGAAATTATCGACTATTAACATCAGTGCTGTGATCTTAGGAACCTGAATATATAAAATACTGCTCTGACAGTACAAGTATGCATGCTGGCACAAAAGCATATACACACACTCGTACGCACCCATGGTTACCAATGCCACAGTAAGACCCTCATTATGTTTTAATATGTGCATTTGGTCTGCTATCAGCCATCCCAACAAACAATCAGGAAGATGCTCAGTGTGAGGGCTAAGTGCTCAGAGGCAGCACTGTTTCCTTTCCAAACCGTTTCCTTGTATGCATCTGGACTTGTCCCTCCTTGGAAAGTGTTTTAGTTTACGTTACGTTTTAAAACGTTATGTTATTAGAATACCAGTGGGAGTGCTCAATTTGTCCAGGAGAGCTTAGAACAGAGATAGGATTTTGAAAGCCTTTCAAGGTTTCCTGAACTTGTCTGTCTCGTTGGAAAAAAAAGATAGCAAAGGAATGACTTTTAGGGACACTTTCAGGATTTGCTCTCAATTCAAAGAACTTTTCGTCTGGATTCTTCTCATGCCACACACAAACTCAGCCACACACATCCACACACACAGAGTTACGCATGTTCACAAAATCTAAAAGGTTGTGGGTTCGGCCGCTGCCAAGCTCAAATTGATGTCTGAGAATAGATCCATATTCAGAGGCTTAATCTCCATATTAATTATTTTCCTCTGAAACCACACATTGAATTTGCATAATTAAACGCGTTGCCAAACACTTTAATAGCACTGTGCCACAAAAGATGAAGGGAAAAACGGAAGTACCAAAATAGCTGAATGCCATCCACGGTGGCTGCAACATTGCAGGACATAAACCAGGACTGATCAGGAGATCGTGCAGTCCTCTTCAGTGTCAATGTCCTCACAAGCCAAAGGATATGAAACGGTGTTGCCTTATTCTTAATTCTTGATTAGTTATGGATGTAAATAGATACCCATTGCAATGCATTGACTGTACTGTGCTATTTAGTTTCAGAGAAAACAGTGTCAAGAATGATTTATCAATCTTGACGAGTTAGTCAAACACAATGACACCATGGTAATGGAATGGATTTGTTATGGTAATATTGTCTAAGGAGGGTGTAGCTGGGGAATTAAAACATATTATTTGACATCAATATTTGACTTGCGAGGGCGTAAAGACTTAACGATTCAAAGAAATGTATTGTGAAAGTGCCGCCTAAGAAGTATGCAATAGGATTATATTTCAGTGATCAAAATAAAAGAAGAACATTGGTTTTGGACAATAAGCCGATATTCCTGGACATACGGATCAGGGAAAAAGTTACCTCAGTGCTCTGCACACTGCATGGTGAGCAGAAGGGTGGAGAGAAGCTGGTCTGAGGCCAGTAAATATGTTGTGACACGATAGTGTCCACTGGGGCATCCTCAGCTTGGTTACAGGCATGCCAGGCACAGACTGGCTGTCACCAATTAGAAACAAACAAGGTTTATGACATCAGAGTTTGAGGGGGGGGGGGGGGGGGGGTTCAAATCACCTCAGACAAAGCAAACTTGAATTTGGTTCATTAACAGAAGGCCAGGGCTGAATATATCCACACAATATACAACAAAATATAGTACGTTTACATTGATTATGCTACCACTGCATCCTTAATAAAGGAAGGACCACTAACGTAATTACATAAACAGGGGATAAGTCTGTAGAGTTTATGATGAACATAGTTGATATTAGTGTCGGATAACTCACTAAATAACGATAATTTATTCTAATGTCCACTTTCAAGGTCAATCTCTTTATATCATGTCAGAATATATGAGTTCCATAGTCTTCAATGACCATAAGCAGTATCAGACCTCCTATGCTAATTCAAGGCATTAAATCAACATTTCAAGAGCTAACTCATTTGGCACACCTTACTTTTGGTTTTGTGTCTTGAATTGTCAGTGTCTGCCCTGCTTTCGCCAGGATTTCTGTAGAATTCCGTATATGTTCATATAAAGATGAAAAGCTTTTAGTGTCAATATCTGTGCTGTGGATTTGGCGTCTGACATAGGTTCAACCCACTCCATATAAACAGGTATAAAGCCTTCTCACTGGGATTGTTGCAGTTGGCATTGAGATGCAGGGAAACCGTCTGTGATGTGTGTTTGCAGTCAGTCAGCCAGGCACCCTGGAAAGAGAATTGCATATGGGGACCGTGGCAACTGCCAGTTATGTGCCACTCTATTGATGGTATCTGTAGATGGCTGCTCTTCTGTCACTTCTGTGCCTGTTGGAAATGCATGGCATTCTCTCGTGGGGCTGACTGACGTGGCCCAAATATGTCGGACTGAAAGACCAGAATGTTTTATTTAAGTTTGCTCTTTATTATCGGAGTACCCGAAACAAAAAACGTAAGATCCGTACAGATCAGATGAAAGGCAATCAGACACTTGCTACTGCCTTTCAGAAACACTTACCACTAGGTGCTGCTACACTGGAGGTGGGAAATTGCCTCAAATTACACAATGCAAACTGTTTCACCTCTGAGCAGTTCATACACAATTGTCTGCAAAACACTTGAAGCACACTGGGAGAATCAACCAATCATACTTTATATTTGACAGTGCTGAGAAGCAGAGAGCTGAAACATTCAGAGCGTGTCAAAGCTAAATCCATTCACCACAAGGACTTGTGAAAGCTTTTACCTTGTCTTCCAGAAAATCCCTGCTTCTAAAGATATTGACTCTGGTCTGTGATGAGCGGAGCTGTACATGGAAGGTAGAGAAATAATACTTCCAGTTGTTATTGACTGTAACTCCAATCGTTCTCTTTCGCCTCAGCCCTGCATCACTAGCCACTCACCACTCCCCTCGGACTTGAACTGCTGTTTACACTTGTCTCAACTCATTACTCTACATTCTCAGTCTCAGGCCTCTCCAGCCAATCCAGGGCATTTCATTTCCATTTTCACCCAACTACTAAATACGTATTTCATCATGATGTGTATAGTAGGTTAGAATGAACAGAGCAAAGACAGGATAAAGATTTTGTTGCACTGTACTGAAGTAACTGACCTTTTTTTTTCATTTACTGTGCCTGGTAGCTTCGGATCCTTGATCTTCTGCTGTAGCCTTCTTTCTTTATGCACTATTTGTGTGTGACTTTGGATAAAATAGTCTGCCAAAATGAATACAACGCTAATGTGAAAAAGAAAAGACATACTGTGGATTTATGGTTTAGAGTTCCCTGATAGAAACTCATGACAGGCACCGTAAAGGAACCACTGATCACGGGCATAAGGGGGAACACGCCTGGAGGGCAGGACTGACTTCCACACATGGTTAACCTGGAGGGCAGGACTGACTTCCACACATGGTTAACCTGGAGGGCAGGACTGACTTCCACACATGGTTAACCTGAAGGGCAGGACTGACTTCCACACATGGTTAACCTGAAGGGCAGGACTGACTTCCACACATGGTTAACCTGGAGGGCAGGACTGACTTCCACACATG
The DNA here is from genome assembly GCF_963692335.1 of Osmerus eperlanus. Taxonomy (NCBI): domain Eukaryota; kingdom Metazoa; phylum Chordata; class Actinopteri; order Osmeriformes; family Osmeridae; genus Osmerus; species Osmerus eperlanus. Next base: position 5,212,133 of record NC_085019.1, read on the forward strand.
GTTAACCTGGAGGGCAGGACTGACTTCCACACATGGTTAACCTGAAGGGCAGGACTGACTTCCACACATGGTTAACCTGGAGGGCAGGACTGACTTCCACACATGGTTAACCTGAAGGGCAGGACTGACTTCCACACATGGTTAACCTGGAGGGCAGGACTGACTTCCACACATGGTTAACCTGGAGGGCAGGACTGACTTCCACACATGGTTAACCTGGAGGGCAGGACTGACTTCCACACATGGTTAACCTGGAGGGCAGTCAGAGGCAGAGAGGAAGCCCCCCACACACACACTGTATCCAGGCCACACTGCTCAAGGGACACATCGACAGACCGCCAAGTCTGACATGCAGCTATTGCTGCCCGGGGGGCTCAAGCTTATAAATGGAACAACACCTGTGTGACTGCTCATCCAGGATGTCAGCAGGGGGTGCTAGGGTTGTCCCAGGGTTGACCACCTGACATTTACAACATCCAGCAGCAAACCAGTTCAGAACAGCTGAAAGACTGAATGGGATGACTAGTTGCACCTTTTCTTTTTTTTTAACCCAGCTTATCAGACGTCCAAGGCTTCATCAAGTCATTATAGCATCGAGTATTTTCGATATCCAGTTACATTACTGGTAGTAACACCAATGACACATATCCATTGGTTTGAGAACCTGGCCTGGTCCTTGTAATAAATGTAGCCATTATTTGGATGCTGTAAGCACCAACAGGAATCACTGTGTTGCCTCTGGATACAGACTACCTGATTGTCAATTTATCAAGGCTGGATATAATCAATGCCCTCAATATTGGGCAGGGAGGACTGAGCACTCAGTCATGTCTTAGTGATTAGTCAGCAAATGGAGGGCTGCGCTCCGACAATGCGGCCATGTTATACATTTTGGAAATAACTAATTGACATGGAGGTTACACTGACTGGCCTTAGGCTTTCATTTAAAATCAACTAATAACCTGATTTCTCCTCAACGTGCCCGCGTGGACAACACCCTAGCACGAGCAGAGGAATGTCGACAAAACGGAGCCGACTGTTCAGTGGAGTCAGTGTTTTGATGTGCTCTTTGCCTCCATTGTGTTCCAGTATCCTCCGATCCCTCCAGACCCTCTCTAGCGTGTCTCTATCGTCTTTCTCCTTCCTCTGTCCTCCTCCATCCTGTGCCCTCGTTCTTTTCTTCTCTGTGTGGTGGTCAGCAGATCCCAGGTGCAGCAGTCTCTTTCCATTGACGTGTTCTAATAGAGCTGTCATCACCCCTGGTACCAACCTTCCCCCACCCCACCATCACCACCTTCCCTCCCACACACACACACACACACACACACACACACACACACACACACACACACACACACACACACAGCCACCAAAAACCTCAGAACTTTACAACTATTATGGAGATTCGTCAAATAAATCAAGCCCATGGCGTGTTGTGACTGGACATAAAATGACAGGTATATTGACTGGATGCAATACAGGGAAAGAAATGCCAGACGAGCATCATTCGTCAGGGGGACTATTCCTCTTTCGTTTAAAGGTTGCACTGTGCAAAGGGGGTCTCATTTGACCAGATCTATCTCATTATTATTGATTCTCCTTAATGATTTTTTTCCTGGTTTCCGTGTTCACTAGCCTACAGGATAATCTTTCTGTTTAGAAACTAAACTTTTAGACGCTTAGACTTAATCTGTGTAGTGAATTTAGTTGCATTAGAATCTGTGCTGTATGGGGAACTACAATGAGAGTATTGATGGATGAGGAATTGCATTGTAACATAAAAAGATAATACAAACTTTACTGTATATAATGCATGCACGTTTACTCCGTCAAGCACATTCTAACCATAAAACATACTACTAATAATATTTGATCATGATTACGAAGTACAAACATACTCCTATTTAAGAACATCTACAGGCAAAAATCCAATCAATTTCCAAATGATGTTCACGTAAATGTCATACAGTAATTGTCAGATGACTGATGCCACATTAAGCTAATTGTATTTTACAGTTGTTAAAGCTGTTATGGCTGTTCTGTACAGTCAATGAGAATGTGGTGGTACCGGAGAAATCAATGAGGTGGGGAATGCAAAACCAGCTTACTGTTTTCTCATTAGAAAAGGGGAATTATCCTTGGGAATTGAAGCCAGATAGCAGCCTTACTAACTTGCATGAAGTGTGCATCCCATATGGGGACCATCAATTTTTCTAAATTACATGGAAAGTGCATGGCTGAGTTCAGCTGCAGGACACTAAAATCGAACCTACTTTTAAACAGGCACGTCGTTTTTAGAAAGACAATTTTTGTTGAGGAAAAAAACAAAAACAAACATTTGTTGTCAGTAAATTGAGGTACTACAAAGAAATTCATTTTCAAATGTATAGTGTAAGAGCGCAGTCCAATCTTCTCTTTATGAATAGGAACATTGTCTCTACAGAGCTCACTTTTGACGGGCACGTCCACACATGTTTTGAAGAAAAATCCCCAGACATTAACTTTGAGCCTGGTGATGACAGACATGTTTACTTTCCCCATCATGGTCAGGGTCAGACCCAAGCCGATATCAAACTGTGATCACTGAGCTTGGGAGTGTCTGGCAGGTCACGTCACCCATGTGGTGGCCCAATACCTGACATCATTTGATTCTCCTGTTCCATTATGAGTGTTGTCTGGAAGCTGAGAGGTGTTCAATATTTGTCTTACATAACACCAGACATGGACAGGCTGCGAATAGTGTTGTGACTTCCGAGTGAAGGCTGTGGAGAGGGCCTGCCGGAGATGGGGCATTGTGTGTCAAGTGCAGAGGCACCCTTCAAACCCTGAAAGAGTCCCATGCGTTCGTCTCAAAGGTTTGCAACTCAAGAGCACCAAAAGAATCGAGTTATTCCTTGAACCATAAGAGGTGCCAACGTTCTCATCTTTTATACAGGGGAAGAGCAGAAACCGTGACAAAAGCACGTCGTATAATCAGATAGCATCTCAGTATGAGCATCAATCTCAGTTCCTGAGTGCTCCTTCTCTCTCAGACGTTTCGCACGGATAGAGAACATCAAAACATTGTCACCTGTTGCCATGGTAGTTGGCTGAGTTCTGGAGTGACCTATGGTATCTGACTTCCTCATATCAATTTCAGATAACAGAATTGCTGATACAAATGTTTATATTATTAAATATTCATGTACCGCTGATGTAAAATGAAGAAACGTAGTCAATATGCTGAGTGTGCGTGTTTGTTATTCTTTGAAGCTACGGGTAGAAAGTGAAAGAGAGAAAGAGAGATGGAGAGAGAGGGAATGGAAGAGAAAGGGAGAGAAAATAAAACCGAGAGACAATTAAAGATGACAAAGAGTGTAATAAGAAATCAAAGAGGAAGAGAGGTAAAAGAAAAAGGAGAGAGAGGGATAAAGAGAGAGAGAATGCCAGAGAGAGATGCGACAGTCAGATTGATGGGCTCTGTAATCTAATCAAAGTGTCAGTGCAGAGCTACAAAGGTACAGCTCACTGAAAACACATGTTTTTAGCTAACACGAGTCTGCCCATCAATTCCACTGTATTTTTTTTTATTTAACCTTTATTTAACCAGGCAGAATCATTAAGAACAAATTCTTATTTACAGTGATGGCCTGGCAAAAAGCGGGAAGGGGGCTATGGAAGAACAATCAGGTTAAAAAGCACACAATCACAGCAGTACAGACATACAGAAAAAAAAGCAAAAAAGCAACAACTAAAAACAAGCAGGTTAAACAAAGCAGGGCATTAGTAGCATAGAGAGTCAGAGGGGATACAAATGTTAAAAGCACAAAAAGCACAAAGCAAGACACAGAGATTATTTACACCAAACAACAACCACAATCAAGACACAGACTGACACTGGCAGGTATGAACAAAGGATACAGGCAGCTGAGAAAACAAAGCAGGCAACAGAGGTGCAACAAGAGGACCAACTAGGCAGTTGGCAACAGACAATAATGACAAACCATGGGGAAGAATGGGACAACAAGATACTGAGGGGAGGGGTTGAAAGGTGAGAAAGCATTTACAGAATTCGGTGAGGATGAGTGAAATGGGATGGAAATGAATTTGTCCAGTTTGAGGTGTTTTTGCAGAGCATTCTAGTCAGAGGCGGCAGCGGACTGAAATGATGCAAGACCATGGGTGGATTTGAGTTTGGAATTTGCAACTGGATATGGAGAGAGGACCGGGTGTTGATCGTGACAGGAAGCGGATGCAGCAGGTGAGCCAGGTAAGGGGGGGTCCGGTGAAGAAGGGTCTTGCAGATGAGGACAAGCCAGTGAATATTACGACGGGTGTGAAGTGAGGCCCAGTTGACCAGGGAGTAAAGAGCACAGTGGTGCGTGTGGAAAGGGACGTCTGTGGCAAAGCGGATAGCAGAGTGATAGAGTGTCGAGTTTGGAGTGTGCGCCCTGACAGGCAGATCTGTATATTGTGTCACCAAAATCAAGCGTGGCAAAAACAGATCGGTCAGTGGACATTCACTTTCTAGATCTATTTCGAGATGTCACTTCTCTCTCTCTGAAGCCGTGAGCAGTGGTGTAGGGAATGGCCTGTTATGCAGAAGAACATTCCTCCACTCAGCCCCCTCACCGCAGACAGGGGGATGCTCAGCTAAGGCCTGCCTCCGACAACCGCTTATTGAATTAGCCAACGCTGGGAACACAGACCAGAGGGATGAGATGGGGAGGCACCATGCCATCCAGATGCCATCTGTTATCCTGGGCATGGGGGAGCACACCGTGGGGGATGGGCACACCAACACGGGCTGCACATTTTTGCTTCTCTTTCATTTACTTATGTTATATTCCGACAGGGCAGTTGTAAAGTCTCGGGGTCTCTTCTTATATTCGTATTTTACATGGGTGATTTTCTAGTATTTTTCCATGGTCGGTCAGATAGTGATTTCCTATGTCATCTCTGTGTTGCATTGAAGCAGAAACTCCCGTTTCCCCTCAGCAATGCCTTGGAGACACATGTTCAAAGACTACTCTGTACAGTAAACACTGTTTAGCATATCAACTCACATATGCTGGTAATGTCAGACTTCAGCTTGTGTTCATTTTACTTGGCTTGGGGTAATGCCAGGGAGCAGAAAACCAGCTATATGCCCTTCAAAAACAGACCAAAGAAACACATTTTAAATTCTTGAGTTCAGACAGCTTTTGAGAGGGAAGGGGGAGACTAATACCAGCTAGTCTGGGCCTTTGCTGCACTGTGTCTGATATTAGACCCATCAAACAACTGTCTGTCCAGAAAGTCCATCAGAGTGAGGAGTCTTACACAAACATTTCTGCCTCACCTCCAGGGTGATAAGGGACGACCACTTAGCTCAGAACAGTCTGCTCAACCCAGAAACTCTCTTCCTCTCTAGTCTACTCTTTGTTCCGACAACACAGAACACATCTGGCTTCACACTTTTCGGTTGAACAGGTCTACCACAAACCATCTCTTTCCAAATGGTTTCATATACAGTAAATACAATCAGAGAAAGGAACCAAAAGAAAAAGAAAAAAAATGCAATCATTCAAAGCACCCCCAGATGACTTGGTGGCGATGGTGGATGTTGGTGTTGGTGTGTGTGTGTGGTTGGAGAAATCACACAATCACAAACGGTGACCACCGAGTTCTCCGTGAGGTCTCTCTTCTAATGGCCACTCCGGGGATATGATGAATGAACAACAAAACAGCATGCACATGCTCTCACACACCACTGATCATCCAGGGATGGACAGACAACAAAGAGCTCTGCTGTCTGGTGACAGATGGTGGAGCACTGAGGGGGAAATCAATTAGAGCGACATAGGTGACAAACTGTAGCACAGTCACCCGACTGCCAAGTCATTCTGCTCACACCCTTGTCTTGGCCTGAGCTAGAGCTGGCTGCTCATCAATCGCAAAAGTCAACATCCTTCTCAAACAGGCCATTACTTGGAAGCAATTAGATTTCAGGTGGGAAGTTAAAACTCTGTTCACAATGCAATTAAATGCCGTTCAGAGCAATCAAGGAAAGGGAGTTCAAATGAGGGAGGAGATTTGGGCATTTGCAGTGAACACAGCACAGCTGGAATCATCAGTAGGCATTGAGGAGAGAGACAGTCAGAGGTGAGATCAGGAGACTCGGTGAGGTTGTAGTTTAATGACGACACACACCAACAAGCACACAGCCACACCAGTATGCACACATGCGGACATTCACACACAGACACCAATACTGTAGAAATGCAGATAAACACATGCACAGTCGCCCACACTATGAAGAGTCTTGTTATATCACTTCTGCAGTGTCAACTTCACAGCCTAACCTCTGACACACTAGACATGGCATTGCATCCAATTGTTGTTGCTAGCCAAAGATGACGCAAGTACAACAGAGAGAACTACTCACATGTTACCACACGTACGCCCTGCCAAGCTCCCATGACAATAACACCAGATTGGAGGTGAAACAGCAGGATCTGGATGACCATATCCAATGCCCAGTCGCTCTGTCAGAAGAAGTATTAAGGATAAAATCCTGGACATTAATCTGCTGGTATTACAGTCAGAGCACTGTGTGCTATGTAGCACTGTAGCTACTGTATGAGAGAGAAAAACAAATATAGTTTTCATCGGCCAATACTACATTTATATTTAGTCATTTAGCAGACGCTCTTATCCAGAGCGACTTACAGTAAGTACAGGGACAACACACAAGTGCCTTGCCCAAGAACACAACATCATTTGGCACAGCCAGGAATTGAACCAACAACCTTCTGATTAATATCCGGATTCCCTAACCGATCAGCCATCTGACCCCCCTATACTAGTAGTATTGTAGGAAGCTACCTTCTGTCAGTTATTTGCTCTAATGGTGGAATACAACACCATGTTGTAGGCTACACGTATCATTAAATGTGTGAAACCTAGTTCTGGCAGAGGACTCGGCCGGTGTGTCCAGTCTACTGCAGGTGTGTTTTGTTCATTAAAACTAATAAGGCTAGTCGCTGCTTGCTTTCATGGCCACACATGCTCTCTGACATCGATGTGCATTTTGCAGCCACCCACCACCGTCGCTCATATCATTGTGCTATTCCTGTATATTATTGATCCCATATTCTACCTGCCTTGTTACTGTCTTATCTGCTTCACCTTTATACAACCGTTCCACATAAATCTAAAACTATTTACATTGTATGGTTAAATCAATACGTGCGTGTACTGACTGAACTGAACTTCAAAAAACACAACAGAAAGTAACCTAAATTTGCTTCAGAAGTTGCCTACGTTTATCTATCTGTAATGGTTTGAACATGACAACCATCACCCCTGCATCATGAGTTGTTTGTCGACGTCCAAGCTCACAGGCTTCAGTGCTGCTGCTGCCATGAGAGGGGAATTATGGACTGGTAGCTCCATCTGTGTGCTGAACTAGAAAACTAACGAACGACTGCGTCCAAAGATGCTCTGCCCCAGTTATCTCTGCTAAGGTTACCGACTACGCGCGCTACCTCGACTCACTCGACTCCAGTCACTCAGCCGCGACATTTACCGTGCGCCTCTGCCATAGGCGTTAATCAACAGACATTCTGTGAATATATGCATTTTCTTCGTAGTTTTTTTCTTTTTCTTGTACTGGGTCTGTTTTTAAAGGACTATTTGTAAGATGGAATATTATCAAATACTTCTCAGTTTCAGAGGAAAACTCAAACATCAACGCTCTGTTTTAGTTCATTCCGACTGAGCAGAACTTAGACTGCGGAACAGGTGTGAGGAAGGAACCAATGTTTAAAAAGATGCATTTCTTTATGATTCACTATTTTAGATTCGATTTATCGACAAATTCAAATTTAAGCTGATTTTACATCAATTTGCAGGTAAGGAAAATAAATATTTGTCAGATAAATGTTTTTAGGTATATAAATAGATATGTATTATGGTTTTAGCCTACTTAACTAATTGTTTTACCCTCATAACCAAAAGTGATCGTACATTTGATATATGGCATAACTGTTAAGCACTGTCAACCTGCAATGGTCAACCATATAGAATAAATTGACATATTACTATGATATTACAACTAGCCTATAGGCATAATGAAACAATTTAAGAATGTTGCTATATGTTTATTAATAGCAGCAAAAAAAATGCAGTTAATTTCCCTCTTCATATGAGTACAACATGTGGCTTCATGTGACTAGCCTTTCATCTCATGTAGAATTAATTTAATAAAAACTCCACATGTTGTAACTGTCAGGGCCATACCTCATTTAAATATTTTGTGGATCTTTTGGTGACATTATTCCAGTGCCTGACCTGTTTCAGAGAGGGCTACCGATGAGGGATGGCCAGCCTAGGGGCTGCAGCCTCAGTGACTTACATGTTCATCTTCTCCCTCAGATTTGCCACTGCTGTATTAAATCCAAACCGCAGACTGGTGCATTTTAGAGCCTATGCAGATGGATTTATGTGGCGATATTTTCCATCGTATAATTGGTCTTGGATCTGTGGTATATAAGATACAAGCAAGATCAACTGGTGCAGAGGCAGACTTTTTCCAATCAATAATTCCTCCCCAGTGACAGGTTTGGTATGCCAGGGACACAGGTCATCTTGTGTTGTCCTGGGTGACACAGCATAGCGCCACCATTGCAAGGTTTTGTGTTGACCTTTCTGGAGTGTCTTTGTCACTATGTGCACTGTACACCACAAACGTTGCATTTGTTGTGCTCTATTTGGTTTGGCAGATACAGTATTATGACACGGGTGTCCATTTAATCATTCTTACATGATATGTTTTTCAGTGTTTAATCACTGTGACTGTAGCTTCATGTAGGTACGACACAGAGACATATATTGTTTGCCTCTTGTCACCTAACCCGGTTCTGAGCACATGTGTTACCTGCCTGTTGAACATCGCAACCTGTTCAGGCGGGCCCATCTCATCCTGCAAAAGGAAGTGGTGACAAAGTGACTTCATTAAACAGGGTTATGATATTGACAGTACTGCAGGTTGTCAGGTCCTCACTTCTGACGGGTATCGGCAACAACAAGCTCTTCAATCTGACTGTGTCACACCCCACAAGCCTGTGGTCCTGTCTTCCAATTACTTAGGCATGATTCATTTACATCTGGGTCCCACCCCCTAATAAATAAAAGTTTACCAACACTGGAGAGTCATTCTGGGCAACCTTTGGCTGTTATTTACTTATGGAAGGAGAGTGTGAGGGAAAGGGCAGGGAGCTCACAGGACAGGGACTGGAGAGGTTTTGGTGACTGATTTCCCAGGTGACCTGCACTGCAGTCACAGCACAACTGCAGATAAGCCACGACTCAAACCATTACATATTTAAAACCAGAGGGATTTCAGAAGAAATCTTTAATTAGCCGTAAAAGGACCCTCTTCATTTCAAACGTGGCTCTGAGTTTATAGATTGCACAGGTTGATGCCAGCTCCTTGTTCTGGGTCCAGCTCTCCCAGGGCTTTGTGCAGATTAACCCAGAGGTTGAAGCCTGGTAGACATGTTGTGGGCTAATGACAATATGTCACACATACTATACTGTATGAAGGTTGTGAAATTTACTATTTTGTCCAATGCTGTGATTTTTTCTACACACTTTTTTACAGGCGGGAAGTGATATTGACTGACGTTCCTGATCAGAGAAGGCAGATTGAGAGAGAGAGAGAGAGAGACGGAGGGAGGGGGAGAAAGAGAAAGTGAGACAGAGGAAGAAAAATTCCGTCAACATGGACTCCTGGGTCTTCCCCTCCTCGCCCCCCAACCTGTCAGAGCCGCTGATGTACGATGGCTTCAACGACTCGGACCCTCCGGGAAACTACACGGACCACACCTTCAACCACACCAGCACGGTGGTCATCACCTTCTTGTACTTCGCGGTGTGCGCCGTGGGGCTCGGCGGCAACGCCCTGGTCATCTACGTGATCCTCCGCTACGCCAAGATGAAGACCGTCACCAACATCTACATCCTGAACCTGGCAGTGGCCGATGTGCTCTTCATGATGGGCCTCCCCTTCATCGCCATCCAGCTGGCCTTGGTCCACTGGCCCTTCGGCCCGGTCCTCTGCCGGGTGGTCATGACCGTGGACTCCCTCAACCAGTTCACCTCCATCTTCTGCCTCATGGTCATGTCCATCGACCGCTATCTGGCCGTGGTCCACCCCATCAAGTCCACCAAGTGGCGCAAGCCGCGCGTGGCCAAGACCATCAACCTGACGGTGTGGGGAGTGTCCCTGCTGGTCAACCTGCCCATCGTGATCTACAGCGGCCTGATCACCAAGCACGACGGCTGCTTCTGCACCATCGTGTGGCCCGAGCCGCAGGAGGCCTACTACACGGCCTTCATGTTCTACACCTTCATCCTGGGCTTCTTCCTGCCCCTCATGGTCATCTGCCTGTGCTACCTGCTCATCATCATCAAGGTCAAGTCCTCCGGCCTCCGAGTGGGCTCCAGCAAGAGGAAGCGCTCGGAGAGGAAGGTGACCCGGATGGTGTCCATCGTGGTGGCCGTGTTCGTCTTCTGCTGGCTGCCCTTCTACGTGTTCAACGTGACCTCGGTGACGGGCACCATCAGCACCACGCCGATGCTGAGGAGCACCTTCGCCTTCGTGGTGGTGCTGGGCTACGCCAACTCCTGCGCCAACCCCATCCTCTACGCCTTCCTGTCGGAGAACTTCAAGAAGAGCTTCCAGAACGTCCTCTGCCTGAAACAGGTCGGGGGGCTGGATGAGATCGAGCGCAGCGACAGCAGGCACGATAAGTCGCGGATGATGAACGACCCCACGGAGACTCAGAGCACGCTGCTGAACGGAGATCTGCAGACCAGCATCTGAGGAGACCAGGGTGCTCCTTTGTTCGCCCTGGCGAGCTCACGGAACGTGCTAGCAAACAGCCGAGGCGACGCCTCGGATCTTCACACTCCTGCGCGCTTTTTCACACGTACAGTACACATGCACACTCCCGCACTCGCAAACACACAAAGATACATACACACATACAGTACACAGACAAACTATACACACACACACACACGTGGGATAGTTCAACCATTTAATTTAGTCTTTCTGTGAACTCACACCATGGACAGAATGCTTTGCGCATGCCGAACCACAGTACTGCCACGCAAGGCCCTGTTTTCAATTGCGATTGGGAAAAGAAGATTTAATTAAGGAGGATAAAACCATAAAACCTTTGTTATTTTTGGAAATGAACACGGATTGTTTTCCATAAGCAAACAGTGAAATGATTAGGGGATTTCCCCTTCACTGTGATGTTCATATACTAAATGACTCACGGGGAGATGAACATATTCTCATTGACAGTAGGATGAAGACTGGACCATAATGTGACCGACACCGCAGAGGATGCACCCTGTAGATACAGAACTCAACAATCTCAGAGCCAAGCACATACCCACATACACGCACGCACAGGAGTGTGCTCAGATATTGGCTTCTGAGATAAGAGGAAAATAACACACTGTTACTGTACTTGACCTTAATGTTTAATGCTTTACCTAGCATGACCTAATGAATGTGAATGAGTCTCATACCACAATGGACGAGTGAACCTTCAGCCGGTTGCTCACAAATGAGCTGAGTGAGCGAGTGAGAGAGTGATTGATTATCTACTGTAAACAGTTTAATACATTATGGTGTCTGATCTACATCCATCCCCTGATTGCCTTTCAGATCTAAGAAGACAGGCCATTCACTTTCACTGAAGTATACTTGTAAGATAGAGAATGCTATTTCATTGTGGGATGGTATTGCCATGGTATTGACCAGGCTGACGACTAACCAAACTGCTGCTAGACTGTATGAGTTGGGGCTTGATTGCATCCTATCGTCATGTCAGAGTTGTGTTCTGGTGTTCCGTTAAGCAAAATATATTTATTACATTCTGTATGCTTAGGTCCAGTTTAAAATGTGTTTTATTCATTCCTTGACGTCTAAAATTATTATTTTGTATTGGATGTATGACTTATTTGTGTTTGCTAATAATATATTTTCGCTACTGAATACTGCCATTCTGATTTCATTGCTACCCTGCCCACTCTCAGACCCGTATGTACGTACGGCACACAAAGTATAGGAACAGTGAGGGGCCAAGGTATGCCACACAGCAGTTCTGCATGCTTTTAACTGTATATAACCAATCAGCTGAGTAACGCGACCATTTCAGATCTCTTGCAATGCACAGTGCAGACATCCTTAATGTATGAACACTTTTCCTTGCATAAGAGTATATACATTTAAGTACATAGTACAAAACCATGTGACAGGATCCCCGCGCTAACCTGCAGGCATGCAGAGCAGCGCCCCCCTAGATGTGGGGCGTCCCTGCAGCCAGAGAGATGTGCATTTGAGAAGGACTAGAACACATACCCCTATGTGGGGTTCAGTGTTCCTTCAAATCCCCATCGTGGCTCCATTCAGTCCATCAGGACTCTTATGACTCTCCCTGGATCTCTCCAGGAGAGCCTGGCCCCCTGGCCTGCTGTAGTGGTGGGCAGGATTCTCTGTACAGTTAAGAGTCAAAGGCTCGCACTTGTGTTTGTGGGTGGGCTGTTACCCAGGGACAGTCATGGATCTGATGTGCCTTCGAACCTGTGCTGGCCCTCCAGACGTGCGCCTTGTGTGTGTGTGCTTGCGTGTCCCCCGTGAACAAGCCTCACCCCCCTTAGGGCCAATAGTGTGAGAGAGCGGCCCAATCGTGACTCATCACTCTGATTACACATACTGACTTTTTCCAAAAAAGAAAGAAGAAAAAAAAAAAACGTTCCTGCTTGTACATATTCATGGTACTCATGTACTATTTATGTGACGTTGCTGCATGGGGCCTTCTGCAGTGTACGTGCAATGCTGGGGCATTATACTCTGGTCTCTGTTTAGGCAACATAAGCGTTTAGTTAGCTTAAAAAACAATTATAAACATATTTTTGTATGACCTTGGGTAACAGCCGGTTACCTAGAATTTTGCCCCAAGACTCTAATTAGCACATAATTATCCTCGAACTGACCCCTCCAAATATTCATTACAAAGATAATGAGAGCATAACTCTAAGGTAACAGTTAATGGATGAAAACATTTTGGAGAAATAATAACATAGCCGACAGTAGAAAACAAGAAATATATTTAGATATATACACCTCATTTTCATCTACACTTTGACTTTGAGGATGAAATGGGACCAGTCTCAAAAAGCATAACGACAGTCAACTTAGGTGTTTAAACATTATAGCTCTGTGTAAAGTCTCCCCATTCTCAGCCAAACAGCCTCCTTAATAGCAGCAGGCATCGCAGCACATTCAAATACAGCCGCAACATTGTTGACATGAATGCAGGTATGAAGCTACATCAATGGGCTTCAAGCGTTGTAGTAGAAGGCTATAGCTACCATTCTGTCTAGGCCATTCTGCTCATAAGACTACTGTATCCTTTCTTTTCCCCCAATTGTTCCCCAGCCAATAACAAAAAAAAAATATATATATATATATATTTTATTATTTCTGTTTGTGTGCGTATTTTGCTCTATGTGTTGCTTTTGTAAAATGAACTGTTCTGATAAAATTTGGTTTGCTCCTTAAATACACTGCGTCATCCTTGTTTGTTTGTCCTCTTCTGATCCGGGGAATGCAATGGAGGGTGCAGTGTAGAATATAAACCACTGACTGTTTTTCCAAGAGTCGGTGAGTGCCCCCTTGTGGTAAATATATACCATTTACAATATCTACTCGTTCATGGGCTTCTTGCCTCGGAAGCAGAAGTGCTCCAGTTTCTGACGTGACTCAAATTCACCTAACTTAACACTTTGAATACTCAAAATGAAAACTGTGCATGTGTAGATGTAATATAAAATTAATATAGGTACCTCTTGATAGTTGGTACAACGACATACACATTTGCAAATCATACGATACTAGGCTTTCCAACCCTCCTCCCTCAGATCTATCCTCCTGCAGGTTTTCACTCCAAGCCCAGTTGTAACATAACTACTTACTGACAAACTGAAATGATTACAATGGGTTGGAACTAGAAATTAAAACCCAACAGCAAAGGCAGCTGTCCAGGAACATAGCTGAACGGCCTTGGCATGAGCTCCACAGCCTCCGCGGTCTTTGTTGCCCTTATATAACAGTTGTCCTGTGAGACAGAGGACGCCCAAGCAGCAGGCGCAGAAAAGACCCACACAGAGAGAAACGTTCCAGTTTTTTGTTCCGAGTTTATTCACTGAAACGGACAATGAAGGTCTCCCCGTCCTTTAAGGTTTCAGCTGAGTCCCTGAATGTCCTCGGGCGGCGTCTCTGTCGGTGCCACGATGCAGCAAAAGCCTCGGTATCTCCATTCGAAAAGTGTGGGATTTAGCAGCTCCTAAGTCACCCCCCCCCCCTCCTCCTCCTCTCCCCTTCCCCTCCCTCACCCCCTCCGGCTCAGAGTTCCAAAAATAGTTGTTTCTGCAGCAGACGAGCTGTATAATCTGGGTTGACCTCACCTTGACAAGCCGCGGACCACCACCAGGTGGGATCCATAACGCTTCCCCTGATGGTTCCCGGCCATCATCTAAACATGAGTGACCATTGCTGTCGCTTTTTATTCTTTTTTTTAATGTTTATTTTTCTTTTTTTCCCCCACATTTGTTTGTTATTTATTTCACTTTCTTTACATAGACAACATGTGATATTCAGACATAACCCTGGTGTTTGTAAATATGATATATTCTGTCGTATTTTCAGGAGACGGTATACTGATTGAACGGAGCGCTGGAGAGGCGACCTCACCGCACCCCTGCTGCTGCCCCGAGGGGACGCCACGCGTTGCCATGGTTAGCGGAACACTGACGGATTCAAACCCGGGACGCAGTTGACAGAGCCCCCCCTCGTACGTGCAATATCTCTCCCTCGTCCAATCACACCCCCCCAAGCCCCTCCCTCCCTCCCCCACACGGCTATCACTACAGTACGTTGATCACGGTGGACAGAAGAAACCCCAGAGTGTGAGAGCCCACAGCTCTGCAGGCGGAGCACAGACAGCTTTAAGACTAGGGAGGCCCTCTGGAGGCCCACCTCATTGCAACAGGGAGTCGGAGGTGTTGGCTGTGCGGCTGGCGGCGGTGTGAGAGCAGAGGGGGGAGGCGGTGAGTGACCGGGAATGAACAGCACTGCAGTCGACAGCATGTCCGTAATGCCCCCACAACACCCACAGTTCAACTTTAACGTGGAGATTTCTTTCTTTCTTTTTTCTACAACCATCCAGAGTGAGCCAATTTAATTACCACCATTACCATCATCAT
The DNA here is from genome assembly GCF_963692335.1 of Osmerus eperlanus. Lineage (NCBI taxonomy): Eukaryota > Metazoa > Chordata > Actinopteri > Osmeriformes > Osmeridae > Osmerus > Osmerus eperlanus. The sequence continues at coordinate 5,227,442 of NC_085019.1, forward strand.
TATTATACCGACATTTCCACAATAATAAAGAATAATACGGCCAAAAACGTTCAGTACCATGACAGCAAGGACATGACTGCACTGCAAAAAAATAACAAAAACAAAAAAAACACAAACAAGAATTCAATGAATTGCTAAAAAAATAGATATTCCCTGCCCTCAACCAAAATGAAACGGCACCAGAAAATGGTGGAACGTGTGCACGCTCAGGTCCAATCCGAGTCCACTTAGTTTCCATGGTAGCGCTTCCTCGGCCAGCAGCATGGATGGTGTCTCTCTCCGCTCTGCCTACGTGCCGATTATCCTCTTTTGAAAAATATAGATATATACTAGATTCATACAGTATTCCTAACTAAGTTCACAAATGATAAGAATCATAACCATATCTTAAAAAAAAAGAAACTCCTTGCAAAGTTTATAATACCATACTTTTTACGTTTTGTATATATTTTTTTCATTTCATTTTTTTTTTTTTTTTTTGCATTCAGTTCCATATGCATATGACAACAAACAGTCCTTCCTCCATTGTGACTTGGTAAATGCTTGGTCAGTTGATACCAGAGCACCATGGGGGGGGGGGGGGAGAGAAAATACAGGTAAAAAAAGAAAAGCTAATCTCAATACAATACTGTAGTTACAGTCCTCATGTGCCCACGCCACTGAACTGTCAATCACTCACTCTTAGGCTCCGCAGCAGGGAGGAGGAGGGGAGATGGGGAGGGAGGCTCCTTGGCCCCGCCCCCCTCCCCCGCTTCCCTCCTCTTCCTCCAATCCTCTTTTACAGCTTTGTCAAGTAGATGCCCGGTAGCTCAGTGCTGTGTTTGAACGTTTGCATGATTTCATCAGTCTGGTTGTCCTCCCTGGTCCATGCAGGGCAGCAGACAGGTGTGCAGAGTTTCAGGTAGGTTTGTGTCTTCGTCTTTCGTCCTCCGTCTCCCCCCCCCCCCCTCACCCTCACCTCTCCAGTTAGAAGGCTCTCCTCTATCGGGATCTGCTTAGGCTACTCGTATTCCAGGAACTGTTTGTGATAGAATAGGAGATACCTGCAGAGACACAAAGGGGAAGACGGCTTTTAACACAGAGTCTGGGTCCCAGAGTTGCTCCGTTTCATCTCCACAGAACTGCCGCTTTTGGTGGGTTCATTCAGGACAGAGATTGTTTAGTCAGTGCAAGTACTCAAGTACTCGCTCGGCCTATGGGTTCCCCTGCTCCGGCATATCATTTACCTGCGCCGGCCAATCAGAGGCAGCGTGAGACGCTGCTCGGGTTAGGTGCGTCACTCCCCGAGGACTCGTTAGTGAACCGTTTGACACGAGGGAGATCCCGACGTATGCACGCGCGCATCAAGGAATGCGCGCGTCTGACTGATTACTTGTATGAATGAATGAATCAAAAGTGCCTTCCTCCTCACCCTTCACTGTCCAGCACGTCCTTGATGCTGGCCTTGGTGATGATGGCGTCGTCACACTTGAACCACTGGTCCTTGTGCTGGCGGATGAAGCTGGTGTAATGACCGCTCTCTAGGGTGCCCTGGTGGTTCACCACCGCGAACAAGGAATACCTGAAAACCATGCGCCGGCACGCAAACACACACACACACACACACACACACACACACAGTTAAAAGACAGCTTGTGGAGGGCTGATGAATGACCTGGTAAACTCCGGCTACAGTGAGGGCCACAGAGGAGAAGCACTAAGCAGCTTCTAATGGGCCCGACAGCCATTTCATTTCAGCAGTTTCTAAACGATGACGAATGGCATTAGTGGCCGCCTCTGCCAAACAGCCGCCAATTACATAATCATTCGTCTATTCATTCTCTCCCTCCCCCCCCCCCTTCCTCCCATTTCTCTCCGAAGTGAAAAGGTGCAAAAGAAATATGAAGGAATTCAAAAAGCCATACCTAATTCCAATCCACTAATTGAAACTATTTCGGTGTATTCAACCGGTGGTGGAGGAAAGGGGTACTTACTTATTGTCGTTGTTCAACACGTCTACTGTTTGCTGATACTGGCCGTTCATCCTGCTCTCTTTACTGTGGGGAACACAGAGACACGTCGGGTTAGGGCCGGAGCCTCGGCCATCTCTGTCACGGAGCAGCGACGCCGCAGGGGCCGCAACTCTCCGCGCGTCCACTAGGTAGAGGCAGAGTGTTGCGGAGAGAAGCGAGGGCCCTGGCGCCGGCCCTTTACGAGGGGGAGTGATGATGGGTCATTCCATATCTAATGGATGCGGCACTGAGGCGGACCTATAGCCCTGTCCCTGCACACACACACGCACAGACAGACACGCATCCTAGATAGGCACAGACAGAACAGACAGACACACATCCTAGATAGGCACAGAAAGGACAGACAGACACACATCCTAGATAGGCACAGACAGGACAGACAGACGCACATCCTAGATGGGCACACAGACAGACAAGCAGACAGGCCAGACAGGCAGGCATGGGGACCAGCAGGAGAGGCAGGGTACCCACCTGGAGGCCATGAAGGGGGTCATGTCCAGCTCCAGAGGGAAAGACACGTAGGTGGTGATCTTCCTCCGCAGCTTAGCAGAGTGTTCAAACCGCTATCGTCCAGCAGGAGAGGGGGAGGATGGGGAAGAGGAGGAGGGCAAGAGAAGAAAGGGGTGAGAGACGGAGGAGGGGGGGGGGGGAGGGAGGAGAGGAACATTTAGTGCCTTCGGTTCCCATGCTGTTTCTCTGTGAGAGGGGATTTACAGCAGAGAGACAGGTGTGACTTGACTCCTTGTGTTCAGGCAGACGTTTAGACTGTAACCCGTGGATACGGCCGGGCGTGGAGACATCTAAGAACCTACCGTCCCAGCATTTCTATGAATAGCATTAATAGCTTAGGTAGAGCATTACTAAAACATGCCGTCATTCAAACCTTATCCCGGTCTCTCTAGGGAGGGAGGGTGTGTGCGTTTTTGTGAGTGTGTGTGCGTGTGTGTGAGAGCGAGCGTCTCTCTGCCGCAAGAGCTTAGGGAATTCCCTTTCATTGTGTCACACACAAAATTTGATACCGGAGGCTATTTCCATTCAAACTCCCATCTTCAGCTGAACCCAAGCGTCTCCTTCCCCCGAGTTCTGTTTAAACCAGCCTGCTTCCTAGGTGAGCGTCTAGCAGGTGCACCTGTCACCGCTAACGACACAACACCGTCACTCGCCACCGGAAACACCCAAATCGCACGGCCCGGCTCGGGCGGGCTTGTCGCCGCGGGCGGCAAAACCTAGATGAGGAGAATGCGAGGGCGCTCACTTTGAGGTGGAAACACGCCACGATGGGGAGCTTCTTCATCGTCAGCTGTTTGGTGGATTCCTGGTAACTATGGCAACCGCCGCACTTGATTTTGGCACTGCTTCCTAGGTGCTCCGGCCGGGTGAACCTGCGGCGAGCGGAGAGGGAGGACGAGAGAGGGAGAGGGAGGACGAGAGAGGGACAGAGGGAGGACGAGAGAGGGAGGGAGAGGGATGACAAGAGAGAAACAGGAAGGTTAAATAGAAGGCAAATCATGAAATAATTTTTTACGTGTTCAGGTTCCAAAAACCTGTATATATATATATATATATATATATATATATATATATATATATATATATATATATATATATATATATATATATATATATATATATATATATATGGCACTAACGGATGTGGATGTGTATGTATATATATATATATACACATATATATATATATGGCACTAACGGATGTTTGTTTAAATCTTTTTTTTTTACATAGACAGGACTAATCTTTTTTTTGTCCTGTCTATGGGCACATATGGCCCGAGGTGGGAGCTCCTGTGGGAGGGGAGAACAAAGGCTGCTGGTGTGTGATGGTCGGTGCGGTCTGAACCACAGCCCTGCCCAAACACACACGCATCACCACGGCAACAGGACCGACTCAACCCTGCGCCTTTAAGAGAAGTGCTGCAGCAACCAGGGTGTGAGTAGGGCTGCAGCACAAATAGATATGAGGAAAGAGAGAGAGAGAGAGAGAGGGGGGGGGAAGAGAGAGAGAGGGGGGAAAGAGAGAGAGAGCAGGGAAAGAGAGAGAGGGGGGGAAAGAGAGAGAGGGGGGACAGAGAGAGAGCGGGGAAAGAGAGAGAGAGGGGGGAAAGAGAGAGAGAGGGGGGAAAGAGAGAGAGAGGGGGGAAAGCGGGGAATGAAGAATAAGGGGAGGAGAAAGATAAGGAAGAGTGAGGAGGAGACAGGCCAGCCCCGGCAGTCTGAGTGTGGAGACAGACATGGGGAGATGGAGGGATAAACACACCTGTGTGGACACAGGAGGAGGAGAGAGGGCTGGGGAAGGGGAAAGAGGTGCCAAAGTTGCACTAGTATAGAAAGAGAGAGGGTAAAAGAGAGACAAAGAGTAACACTAACAACAGACTGCACCCTCCCCCGGAGGGACCAGCGCCATTGTAGCCGAGTGGAAGAGTAGAGGTGTGAGTGTCTGCGTGTGGGGAAGGGAGAGCGTGTGAGAGCGTTTCTCCTCGAGAGTGTGTGCGTGTTTCTATGAGAGATGGTGTGTTTGTAAAAGAGAAAGAAAAGGAGTGCGTGATTTCGTGTTTGTGTGAGCGAAAGAGAGAGAGAAAGAGAGCGAACCTGTGTGTGTGTGTGTGTGTGTGTCTGTGTGTGTGTGGTACCTGCGCAGACAGTCTGTGAGGGTGGTGGCTCCCAGGAGGTGGCTCTCCCCGTTGACGGAGCTCCCGTCCCCCCCGGGGCTGAGCGGCCAGAAGGGCGTGGAGGAGCCCGGCAGGTCCAGACTGATGTCCCAGAACGGGTCTATCGTCGTGGAAACGCCGCTGCAAACAGACAAGAGAGGAAACCCGTTAACACGAGTGCAGGGTGGCGTGTGTGTGCGCGTGTGCGCACTGTTCCCTTCCCCATGTCCAATTCAATCAACTGTTCCATCAGAGAAACATGCGTAAGGCCTGCGCGCATGACTTTGCTTTCAGGACACACACACACACACACACTCCTATGCATTCCCACAGTGTTGATGAGATGAGTCATTGTGCTGCAGTGTGAACTGTGCCCAGCAGGGGGCAGATGAGGCTGGAGGCCGGGGCGGGGGAGGAGGGCGGCTCCGCCTGCAGAGCTCTACCTCAGACCGCATGAATCAACAAGGAAGACAGACTTGTAACCTGGACCAACGTGACACACAGCTAGGCTTTAATGAGCCGGGTCTTTCACTCCAATGCGCCTTTCCATGACAAAAAAAATAAATAAAAGTGTGTGTATATGTTGTTTTATAATCCTAGTATAGCAGGCTTAAGCTAGCCCTAGAGCTATATGGTTAGAGCAAGCCTCCTACTGTGTTAGCCTGCTAGCGCGCTAGCCTGCTAGCGTGCTAGCCTGCTAGTGTGTTAGCGTGCTAGCCTGATAAGAGTGCTAGGCTGGGCCTGTGCGCTGCGCTGCAGTTTCGCTGGGCTAATGTGACAGGACAGCTCTGGAGTGCGGCAGCACAACAGTCTAGACAGCCACCTCCCTCCCTCCAGCTCCACAGGGACCCTCGCAGGGAGCGGTGGACTGGGGGGGACGACGCCCCCCGCCGTGGCTGGGCTAGCTCGCACGCTCTCCGAGGGGGAGAGGGCTGTGTGTGTGTGGGTGGAGGGCACGATGACTGGGGGAAGGGGTGGGCTGGGTTAGCGGCTAGAAAGGGGCGCGTTGGCGGCTAGGACGCCACTCAGGGGTGGTGCTCTGTCAGGCCCCATGGACAGCAAATGTCAAATGTGGGATTTTTAGTGGTCTTGACACATGCAACCTTCACCTTCTCCCCACACACACACACACACACACACACACGCTCTTACTGGCAGACTTGACAGGTGACGTCTGATTGCAGCCCCCCGGTGAAGATTTGGTCGATAATGCAGTTACAGTGGTTTGGATTGTTGGCCTTCTTCCCATTGTCGTCTCCTAGAAAGCAAAGAAAACACACACACACACAGAGATTAAACAGAGCTTCTCTTCATCACCCCTGAAGACCTCTCTCCCTCACTTTCTCAGTCCGTGTTGCAGTAGAGCTTGTCTAATACGTATAACCTCACCGGGACGCTCCAGCCAATCAGAGGCCTCCTTACTGGCGGGTCCCTCTATGAGTCAGCTTTGTCACTGCGCTGCAGCGAGCACATTATAATTCTCTACATAGCCCCAAAGTCCAGCGCTGGACTGTATTAGTCTCCTTCAGTGTGTTTCCACTGAGGCGGACAGAGTGCATTGTGGGTAGACGCGAGAAGCATCTCCTGATCTAAAGTGGATCCCTTTTTCTTCATCCCCCTCTCTGCCTCTCTCTCTCACTCTCTCTCTCTGTCTGCACACACACACCTCTCCTTCCCCTCTGTCATTCCGCTCTCGTCCCCCTCTCACTCAGTGTCTTGACACTTCTCAATACCCTCTGGCCTTCTAAATGGGTCTAAAAAAAAGTCAAAAACAAAGTCAGCGGGGCTCCAGGGACACACTGGGTCGCAACTTCACCGATGTCCTTCCCGGGCCGTTTGTCTTCATGGATACTTCCTCACGGAGGAATACCAACCCCCCCCCCCCCCCCCCCAAAAAAAACCCCTCCCTTCTCTGAGATCGGTCCGTGTAAGCAGCTAGTGCTGAGGGAGGGGGGGGGGGTTTGGGGGAGGAACCCGGGCCATGCTTACGGGTGGTGTCCCCCTTGCAGTGTCGGTGCAGCACGTCCAGCGCCGCGATGAGGAACTCGTGGGCGTCCTGCTGCTCGTAGCCCGCCAGGTGGCGCGCGTGGGTCCACACCAGGTGCAGCAGGCGGAAGGGAATGTGGGGCGAGCGGTGGCCCGAGTAGAACTGCGGAGCACACAGACGGACGGGACGGTTAGAGGCGGGGCGAATACAACTGAAGAGGACGGGCAGACGGGCGGCTCGAGGGTGGGGCTGTTATGAGGTCACAGAGACCGGCACTGAAAGAGACAAACAGTGAGACGGGGTGTGGGGGAGGATGGGGTTGCTAAGGGGACTGGTGGCGAGACAGGGTCCAGGTGACGGCCAGGAATAGCACCGGGGAGGAAGGAGAGGAGCAGAAACCGTGAACACCAACCTCTCTGCACATGCCGGAGGAACCCTGCCCCCCCTCTCACGTGCAAAAACACGTCTCACACACACACACACACACACACACACACACACACACACACACACACACACACACACACACACACACACACACACACACACACACACACACACACACACACACACACACACACACACACACACACACACACACACACACACACACACACACACACACACACACACACACACACACACACACACACACACACCCTGCTCCCCCCTCTCTCTTATCCTCTCCCTTTGAAGACGGGGGGATTGAGACTCAACGAAACGCAGCATAAAACCTCTATCTTGTATCTTACAGGCTCTTTGGTGCTTCTGTACCATTTGAAGCGGCCTGACAGTGTGGCTCGAAAGGCTGTAAGAGACGGAGGGGAGATGGGGGGGGGGGGTGGGATGGGACGAGAGAGGTGGGAGATGTTAGAGAGAGTGATGGAGAGAGGGAGGAAAGAGAGAGGAGATGGAGACAGACGGGGGTGAAGAGCGGAGGAATGGAGAGGTGGAGAGAGCGGATGAAAGGAGAGTGTGGGAGGTGAAGAGAGGAGGAGATGGAGGCAGAGAGAGAGAGATGCAGGGAAAAGCGAGAGGATGAAATAAGGAGGAGATGGAGGGAGAGAGAGGGGGAGAGGGAGAGAGATGCAGGGGAAAGCGAGAGGATGAGCCACAGGCAGGAGAGACGTGACTAGGACTGGGAAAGGATACAGTAGTGGTCCATCCCGCACGCTGAACTACCGTGTATTCTTCCTGTGAAGGTTCTAGCAACCCCCTTCCCCCCATGTCTCAGTCTACAGTCAACACTAAGAGTGCCACCCCTCCGGTTCAGAGGTGAATGGTAGCTTCCGCCCAGCGTTGCAGCGGAATGGTTGAGCACACTGAGGAGCAAGGGGGGGGGGTGGGGAGAAAAAAAAAAAAAAAAAAAAAAAAAACGGTACGTTGAGAGTTCTTGTAATATCCTGGGGGCGCCAAGGCTATTACACGCAACAGGAAGGAACAGAGCGAAGACGGGCCTCTTGAACGCACGCATTTCACTCCCACACCACCGCCGCGCACGCCGACGAATCTGAAATACATTTGAGAGGTGACGAGTGAGACAGCCAAACAGTTGTGTGAAGGCTCCACAGAGCGCTCTCCCCCTGGGGTTCGCTCCTTTCAGCCAGGGCGCTACATTTCTCTCTCTCCCTCCCCCGGAAGACGGTGACTCGGCCTGTAGTACCGTAGTGCTGGACACTGGGGGAACACGCTCTGTGCAGGACGAGGGGGCGAAACGACTGAGCGGCTGTTCTCGATCCATGACCATGAGCCAGGAAGACCCCCTTACCCCCCCCCCCCCCCCCCCCCTCACACACCATGTTAGTCCACATGCTCGTAGCGCGCACACCAGCGGCCAGCCCCCCCCCCGTCCCCCCGTCTTACCTCCTGAAAGAGTTGGGACATCTCGCACACCAGACAGGAGTTGGATTGCATCTCGCACTTGTGTCTGTCGGACAGGAAGAAGTCCCGCAGCAGGGGGGTGTGTGTGAGGGCCTGGACGATGCAGTTCATGAAGCACGTGTTGCCCAGGTTGATCAGCCCTCGTAAACCTGGGTGGGTGAGCGGGGGGCGTGGGGGGGGGGGGAGGTAAGAGAGAGCGTGAGACACACCGAAGGGGAGACGGAGGGCGAGGGGTTCGACCCAGTCTGTTCCGTCGGCTGTTCACAGACCTGCAGAGCCCTGATGACTCAGCAGGCTCCTCCCACGCCTCAGGCTCTGCCTCCACACACACACACACACACACACACACACACACGGGCAAGGCCTACCACCTGTGTGTGTGTGTGTGGGTGGATGGGGGTGGGGGGAGAAGGGGTTGGAGAATGTTGTGCATAGCTTAAGCTGAGAGGAGGGGAGGGGGGAGGGCTACAGTCTGTGTGGTTCTGGTCTGGGTCCAGGTGGGCCCGGTTGGGTCTGCTTGGAGGAGAGAGAGAGAGCAGGATCAGCCAGGGCTTAAACGCTCCAGACTGGCCCTGGTCCACTCTCCACCGCCCCCGGGCCCCAAGCAGCTGCTAGTACTCCCAACCAGTCTGTTACAACTGGGGGGGGGGGGGGGGGGGGGGGGGGGGGGGGGAGGGAGAGATGGAGGCAAGAAAGAACGAAAGAAACAAGAGAAAAGAGGGAGGGAGAGAGAGAGCGTGCCGTGCTGTGTAGCCTCCCAGCGTGCGGCTGGTGGGCTGCCTCGTCATGTCCATCACTCCAGTTGACCTTTGCTGACCCACTTCGACGCATGAGTAACCCTGGACTATACAGACACCCCGCGGGCGGCGCCTGTAGACCGAGCACACGCGCGCGCGCGCAGCGCACACACACACACACACACGCGCACGCTGAAGCGGCCAGGGGCGGAGGCCCACCTATGGTGCAGTTTGTAGTGATTTTCCTCCGCTTTGGATTGTGTCGTAGCAGCTCCAGTTCTCTCTTTGTAGGCTCCCACGTAGTGTACCTCTCACCTATACCTTGACACACACACACACACACCCCATCATCATCATCGAGGCAGCTTGTTTACATTAAACCTTTCATAGGGAGGTACATAGGAAAGTTCATTGGGACACAAGCACGTTTCCGCACCTTGCAGTTTCCAGGCTTTTCTCTGTTCTTCTTTGGCAATCTGTTCCATGTCTTTGTCGTATATGTAGTCTTGACACACAAAACAATATATCCCCCCGTATAATAAGTCTATTGCTGAAAGGGGGAGAGAGAGAGAGAGAGAGAACAAGTCAGAGATTCACAGTAATTAGATATGGATTTGTATTTTCTTTGGCGGAACAATAGGTTGGGATTCTATGTGGCCTGGTCTCATCCTGGATGATGTGGCCAGGCCTGAAGACAAAACACTCTCTCCCTCTCCTGATTCATCCACTCACTCTTATTGATCTGGACTTTTGTCTCTCCAACTCATTGCTTCACACTGAACAATCGCCACAGATAGGAGTGGGCCGATTGAGGTAAGGGGTGTCTGGGTGTGTGCGTTTAGTGTTTCTGTGTGTGTGTGTGTGTGTGATTGCGTCGTCCCATGTCCCCAACCACCGCTGAAGCGTTCTCAACCAGCCAAGACCCCTCCATGTTCTCAAACTCCTTGGCAACAATACCTGAGTTCTGTTGCCGTGACAACCTATTTTTAGCCCGGCAGGACCTTGAACGTTTTAATACCAGAACCAAGACAGGAAAGATGAGGGAGGTGGTACCACTGCAAACAGAGTACATCAACGAGCAACATACGAATGGCGTGTGTGTGTGTGTGTGTGTGTTCTATTGCGTGAATGAGTCACGTGACAATGAGTGTAACCAACACATATAATGTGAGAATATTTAAGCCACATTGTGAAAGTGTCTGTTGTTGGGAGCAGGGCTGGTAGGAATGGAAGGGGAAAACACAAATCTAGGATGAATAGAGACAGGGAAATGGTAAATGGACTGAGAGAGAGAGAAAGAGCGATGAGGTAAAGTGGACAGATGGATGAATAGGCAGAGAGGGGATGAGGAGAGGAAGAGTGAGATCAGAGAGGAGAGAGCGCGAGAGAGACAGAGAGAGCGCGAGATAGAGAGAAAAGAGCGTGGAAGTCAAGGCAGGGAAGGGGGGAGGGAGGGAGAAGAGAGGAAGGGATGGAGGAAGCCCTAACCTAGGCCTAAACACTACAACCCACAGGAGGCCTTGGACAGTTGTACGGATGTGTGTATGTGTGTGTATCAGAGTGAGAGTATGAGTATGTGTGTGTGTGTTTGTGTCTTGCCCCAACCCATGCGGCATGGCCCTCAAACCCCATCACACCCCTGCAAGACGCTTAGCTCAACTCCCACGCCCGCCCTCCCCTCCCCCCCCCCACCCCCCCCCCCCCCCCCCCTCCCCCCGGCTCAGCGTTCTCCTAAGACAACACCACGCCTCTCTTTCTCCCTCCGCTCACACAGGGGTGTGACCATCAGCCCGGGAGGCCCGTCCTCTCGAGCTGAGCGGGATTACAAGCGTCTGGACGGGAGACGGGACACAGCTTAAAAACCATGACATCTCACACGCTCAGCCCTCCCTGCAAAAGTGCCCGGAAGCTGAGCTGGACAGCCCGGCGTCTCTCTCTCTCTCTGTCTGTCTCCCTCTCTCTCTCTCTCTCTCTCTCTCCATCTGTCTCTCTCCATCTGTCTCTCTCTCCATCTGTCTCTCTCTCCATCTGTCTCTATCTCTTCCTCTCGTGTGTTCTGGGGCGACGTCAGGTGAGGGGACACTGTGACCGGCTCAACCCGACCTTCGTTCTGTATGCCGGACACCGTTTATTATTAAAAAACGCTGTAGCATCCTAGAACGGTCTGCTGACGGGTATGCTGTGTGTGTGAGGTATTTAGGTATGCGTGTGTGTGTGCACACGTGCAATTGTGTGTGTGCGTGCGCGTCGTACCTAGGTTGTGGCGTTTGTTCTTGGCGTGCTCGTGGATGTGCTTCTTGGTGAAGCAGCCAAAGAAGACGCAGTAGAGGCAGGAGTGGAGCCGGTTCAGGTGGGCGCCGCACATGTGACAGATACACGACTTGGCCTGCAGGGGGCGAGAGAGAGAGGGGAGAAGTAGAGGTAGAGAGATAGAGAGAGAGAGGGGGGAGAGAGAGGGGGGAGAAGTAGAGGTAGAGAGATAGAGAGAGAGAGGGGGGAGAGAGAGAGAGGGGGGAGAGGTAGAGACAGGGACAGAGGTAGAGAGAGGTAGAGAGAGAGAGGGAGGGAGGGAGGTAAAAGGACAGAGTCCGTGAAAAAGGGAATCCATATTGATGACCCGTTGTGTGGGGGGGGGGGCTTAATATTCAGATGGAGAGACAAGAAAACACAGACAGAGAGGCTTTACCAGCCCCCGTGTGGTTGGACATAAAGCACTAGTCCGCTTTAACACACGCACGCACTCTCTGTCCACACACACACACACACACACACACACCATGTCCATGATTGGATTTCATGCATGGCAGGCCCACTGGGGTGTGAGAGTCTGTCTGACACATACTGACAGCGGCCCGGAGAGAGAGAGAGGGAGGGTGTAATTTGCTCGAATGCAACGCTCAGAGGTGACCGAGGGATTTGCACAACCATTTAGAATGCCTCACGTCTTTACCAAAGCTGCTAAAATGAGCTCTGCATGTCCCAGGGCCTGGGAAGCGTAGAGTAGGTGTGTGTGTGTGTGTGTGTGTGTGTGTGTGTAGGGGGGGAGCAGAAAGCACAGGCCATAGCTTTTCCATACAGCCTCCTTTTGACAGATCCAGTCAGAGAGAGCATGAGAGAGAGACAGACAGAGAGAGCATGAGAGAGAGAGAGAGAGCAAAGGAGAAAGGAGATGAGAAGATACAGAAGAAACAAAGAAAGATGGGAGGGCCGTTGTGGTCTAGGAGGACAAAATATGAGACCGTCTATAGCCGGTGAGCAGAGAGAAAGGGAGAGGGAGCAGACAGTCAAGTCAAGGGGAGACTTGACAAAGGGGGGGGGGGGGGGGGAGAGAAAAAAGAGAGAGGGGGAGTTTTTGGTGAATTGGTCTAATCAAAGCCTATCAGGGTGCAGGCTTGTCATCAAGACTCAGCCACTGGGCAGAGAGGGAGGGAGGAAGCAGAGAGACACACAGCCGAACGGAAAGAGAAAACAGTTGCACCACAACAATCATCCATTTAGGATGATTTCGGGTCCCCCAAAAAACCCTGTCTACACACACCCGAGGTTACCTGCTGTGTGCCCACCCACCTCCTGCCCAGCAGGGACAGCCAAAGAACACCAGGCAGGCTGGTGGACAGGCTGGGACACAATGGGAAAACCTGACACCATTCTCACACACACACACACACACACACACACACACACACACACACACACACACACACACACACACACACGTAGAAAGAAGTGAAACTGAGAGGGTGACACTATGACTGTACTAGTACATCGTGTGTGTGTGTGTGCGCGCGCCACACGCCGTCTGGTCTGTGGGAACACGAGGAAACCTTCACAGTGAATCCCAACAGAAGGCCTTGTTGTAGAGGGGCCGCACATTTCCCCGCAACGCACCGACGGGCAGGGAGAGCTTGGTCAGGTGATCGACCACACCGGGCCCAACGACCCGGGATTGATGTGATGACGTGGTATTTGCAGCAGTAAAACTACAAAAAAAACGATGGGGTACACAGGGTATTTAGGGTTGGATATTAGAATCTGTGGTTCAAGTGGCGACCAGTAGGGGGAGTGCCGGGAGGAAGGAGCAGCGACATGAATCTCTCTCCTCTCCAGAGCCCTCTGCTGCGACTGCACCGTGCTGAACGCAGACTGTGGCAGTTGGGAGGTGAGGGGACAGCATTCAAGCGCACCGCTTCGCACAATACAAAGTGCTCGCTCGGAGAATCAACGCCTGCATGGTCGCAGAACAGCAAAAACGCCAGACCAACACACACACAGTCCATGTCAATTAATAACACACGCCTATGCATCACACACACACACACACATTTCCATACAGGCCCCACACACACACACACACACACACACTTTAGGGAAGGCATACACACTGTTACCCAGGCCCCACATACAGAGACCCACGCGCAGACAGACATGGGCCGGTGTTTTGGCTAGGCCTTACGAGGCCGGGAGGATTGTGATGACGGTGCAGAGCAGGGGACATTCAGCGCTGCACACACTAAGCTCTGTTTTCATTCAGTCTGGCCTGTGTGGGCGGGGCTTGTAGCACGATGAATGGGATCTGAGAGCGAGCAAGAGTGACTGGGAGAGAAAACGGTGGGGATCGAGACACGTGTTGACACACACACACACAATTGTGGAAGGAAGTGAGCCTGAGAGCCTTGGGGCCGCTTGTCCTCTCCTCTGGGTGTGTGTGTGTGTGTGTGTGCGCGCTGCTGGTCTCTGTCCTCCTGCATTGCACCAGGGCTCCAGTCAAAAACAAGCGGGCCTGCCAATGCTGCACCCATCCCACCCTCCACCCCACCCCTCGTCCCCGGGTGGAAAATCCATCTCCCCCTCCTCCTCTACCCATTTCCCAGGCTCTCTATTCCTCAGTGTCAGCAGTCTTCCTCCTCTCCTCTCCTCTCCCTCTCTCCCTCTGTCTCTCCCTCTGGGCTTTTAATGTCTTATTAGATCACCTATTGATCAGGAGCTGGCTCTAATGACTGGAACAAGTGTTGTACAGGTAGCAAGCTAGCAAGCTAGCAGCAGAGAAAAAGAAGAGAGGGAGAGAGAGAGGGACGGTGTGGGAATCTCCTCACTTTCCTCTTCATCGTTTCTGCCAAAACATTCATATATGCACAACTGCGCCGTCTTGGGCTGAGACGGTGAACAGGCTGAGTGATAACGATGTGGACACAGTCCTGATTTAACAGAGCGCGCTCAAGCTGCGCGAACACACACACACAGCCAGGGAGGTCTAGCTAATAAACCAGAAGACCTTTGCTACATTAGAGCAGTGAGTCATCGCATCCCTTCACATGCAATAAGCCACAGAGTCTCAGGCCGACACACAGGCGCCATTAAAAGTCGACCCTCTGTTTGGACAGGCAGCCACACGAGGCACGCTCTCCGACACGCTCCTCTCCTGCCTCTTCCTGCTGCTCGACATGGAACTGCAGTGAGGCCGGGCCCGAAGGCATGAGGCGGAGCAGAGGATAGGAGGAGGCAGAGAGGAGAGATAGGCAGAGGGGAAGAGGCAGAGAGGAGGACGAGGCAGAGAGGAGAAAGAGGCAGAGAGGAGAAAGAGGCAGAGAGGGGGAAGAGGCAGAGAGGAGAAAGAGGCCGAGATGAAGAGGCAGAGAGGAGAGATAGGCAGAGGGGAAGAGGCAGAGAGGGGGCAGGAGCAAAAGGTAGATAAGAGGGGGCAAAGGAAGAGGCAGAGGAAAAGAGGAGGCGGGGAGGAGGCAGACCGGAAGCTGCTGCAGTGCGTTGTTGATGGCGATGTAGATGTTCCAGCAGTGTGCTGACTGACCCCCCCCAAGGGCACAGACCCCCCCCCCCTCTCGCCCCTCTGCAAAGCCCTCTGTCCCCCGCAGACTCCCGGGCTCTCCGACGGCACGCGCGCGCAGGGCGCACGGCGAGCCCTGGCTTGTGCTGTAGGAGCACGAGCCAGGAGATGAAAGAGCGGGAGAGGATGTTCAACATGGCCTCATACTGTCACACATCCAGGGCGCCGCGGCCCTCGCACCCGGCGGCAGACAACCGCTCGGATCTTCCACCCGCCAGACACCCGGGGACAGGGGACGGGATGGATGATTGGGCGGATGGATGGCTGGATGGATGAGCAGATGGATGCCGTGGGCTCTCCCAGTGAGCAGCATCGGGCACAAGTTGCATCTTTTGATTCGGGGAAGATCAAAAGGCGGCCGATTCCCTCCCTGACTCGCGACGAGGCGAAGAGCGTGTGTGTGGTGCATGTGTACGATGCAACCTGGTTGTTGAAAAGGTAGGCTAGGAGGGTGTGTGCGCGCGTGTGTGTGAGCAACCCAAAGCAGAACATTCCTCGCATTACAGGAGATCTCCGTGCCCCAAATATATCACAAAGGCAAAGTTAAGAGAGGTGAAGCTGCGACGGCAGCTACAACACCGCTAAAGCTAATTAGGCTACATTGACGCCCAGGCAGCCAAAACCTGCAGGCTCTGATCTGAAAGCAGGTCCCATCCAGGCAGCGTGAGCGTGGCCGTGTGCTCGTCCACCCTGCGAGGAGGGCGCTGAGGCTGGGGCTGTTTGAACAGCCAGCTCGCACCGAGTCAGGAAGTGGAGCCGCTCCCAAACCTACATTTATCCAATTGAACTGTGGGCGTATGGAACAGCAGCCCGCTGTGTGCGTGGGGAGGACACAAACACACAACGATAAACAACAACAAGGACGACCCACGATGAGGAGGGAGGAAAGCACTGGCGGCAGCAGCAGCATCAGCGTGTGCGCGTTTTGTGTGTACAGACAAAAACACCCCAGCTGAACAAAGGTTGTACCAGTCATCTGTCAAGATTCAAAAGATACCAGATGCCCTCAAACAAATCCGTCCTCTGTGTCCACCCACACACACACACACCAGCAGCCGCCTGGTAAGTGAGCGAATGGTCTCCTGAGAGCATCATCACCTAACCAATGAGAACACAAACAACCCCCTCGGCAGAATGCCCAGGGCACCAATCAGGGGCCGCAGAGCTCCAAAACAGGAAGGTATTATCGGGCCGAAAATCTATAGAGCGTTTCCATAGCCCTCTCCCCCACAGAGGGACTATTAACACTTTAAATCACCTTGGGAGGCAACAGCACCAGGACGACAGCCCCATGGGGCTCTAATGAAGCCTGGCCTCGCCGGGCCTCATTAATTGCGGCCCTCCGCTGACTCACAGAGGGGGAGGCCGGCCTCTGCCTCTTCTCACCGTGGGCTAGGGGACAGCCAGGACAATGGGCAGTAATGGAGTGTCCACACTGGAGCTGATGGATGGCCTCTACTTGGGCCCTCCCTCCCTCCCTCCATCCATCCATCCATCCCGCCCTCACTCAGCCCTCCCTCCATCCCGCCCTCACTCACTCAGCCCTCCCTCCATCCCGCCCTCACTCACGACTCTGGTGAGTGATTGACAGGTCATTAGCCAGATGGTCAGCCTGGAAGAGGACGGAGACGCAATCGAATGAGAAAAGAGAGCTAGGCTCCTCCCGCCACGCTCGTCCCCCCCGATCCGAGATCGAAAAGGGGGAAGGAAGGAATGAAAGGAGGCAGAAGGTACGGATGGAAGGGATTCATTTGAAGCACATCTGAAAAAAAGGGGCCTCGGTCGGCGCCTACGCCAGTCATCCGTCTGTTCCCAGCATGCTTTGCGGTAAAGATGACTTCCTGTGGTCTTGTGGACTGATGCATGGTTCAGTCCCTGGCTGAGAGGGAGGGAGGGAAGTGAGCTCATCCAGTAAAGTGTGAACATTGGGGGGATGACACACACACACATAATCTAAATTCTCCAGTCACACAGACAAATGTACATGAGCGCATGCATACACACACTCGTAATCTTTAACTGGACAAACCCCCCCACAAAAAACATGTTTCATACAGTCACAATGAGCAGGCCTGAGATGTGCTCATACGTACATAAATCACACACGCGCACGCACGCACGCACACACACGCACGCACGCACGCACGCACACACACAGCAAGTTTAAAAAGGAGCTTAAGCCGCTTAACCCTCTGAACCTGAACCATGCATGTTTCATGATTCCTCCTCTGCTGAGGGTGCCATGTTTAACATCGTCCAATTAACCAGGCCGCAGCCACCGCCCGCCCACCACCACCACCACCACCCATCACACCATCCTTCCATCCCTTTTTGCCTTCGTTTCCCCACCCCTCAACCTCCCCCCCCCCCCCCCCAACCACTCCTCCTTTCGACCCCTCCTGCCCTTCTCCTTCACCCCCCCCTCCCTCCCATTCCTTCCCCCAACCCTTTTGTCATCCCTCCCTCCAGCCTCCCGCCGTGCGTTCCCCGTCAACATCCCGTCGCCCAGAGCCGCTCCAGCCTGCCACCCCCGTCCTCTCCGGAACTGAAGATCCCCAAAGCATGGCTTCTGACGGACAAAGCCCTGGGCTGTGGCCAGAACCGTGTCCTCCATACATCTCCCTCCTGTCCGGCACCACTGACCTGACAAGCACCTGGACGGGGATGAGCAAGATGGCTGACACCAAGAGAAGGGGATGGAGCGTCGGCCGCGTTAACCCCCGAGTGCTGTGAGATCAGGCGATCCTGGAGGCATTCGAGGATAGACGGGCGTGGTCTGGGAGGTCGGACAGGCTGGAACTAAGTTGGAGGGGGCGGGATATGGCGAGGGACAGAAGCCTTTGTTTAGGCTGGAGCAGCCTGCCGCGACCATGCTGACATGCAGACACAGACAGGCATGCAGACAGACTAGGCAGGTCTGGGTCTGAGTCCGGCTGGGAGGGGGGGCTGGACTGGGCCCAGACACCAAAGTCTGTCATATCACACATACCACCCACCACTGTCTGCTGTCTGCAGCTAGGCCCTGTGTAGCCAAGGATGAGACACAGGAGGGGGGGCAGGAGGTGAGACACACGGATGAGAGCGTAGGAAGACAAGGTGGGGGACTGGCGATATGGAACAGGAGGTGGACACGGGGTGAGGGGACAGACGGAAGAAAGAAAGCGAGGGGGAGGGAAGAGAGAGAGAGACACAGAGAGAGACACAGAGAGAGGAAGGAAGACGCACAGCAGATTCTCGCAAGAGGGATTTTCTTTGCGGACCGCTGTGGATGCTACAAGATGGGGTGGGGGAGGGGTGTGTGCCGGGTGAAAGTGATGCAGATAGCTTACTGAACATGGACCATGACCTCACGATGAATCACCATGCTTCAAACAAATGCAGATGAGTTCCCTGTGGCGGATAAACAAATGTGATGGAGGGGTGGAGGTGGGAGGACGGTAATACGTTGGACGGAAGGAGGTGAAAAGCCAGTGTCCTTCCAGAAAGAAACTCGTCGGCTCGTTTCCCCCCCATTTAGAGAGAAAAGTGCTGGCTTGGGTGTGGTGTATAGTACAGTACCACTGTTCCTCTGATCGTTCATTAGATTATTTATCGGACGGCTTTGGCGGGTAAAAAATCAGTCAGACTTGATGTCATTTTTAATCGCGGAGCTACGGAAATCAAAGCATCCGAGACGTCTTCAAAGCTGCCGAGGCTGTGAAGACGCTGTCATCTCCTGCTTGCGTTCATCACCAGCCACGTCCCGCTGATCCCCGTCTCCCACGACACAGCCAGCCCCCCCCCTTGCCAACCGCAAACACCTCCTGGAGATTAGCGGGGCCTCGTACAGCCACGCAAGCCCCCTTCCTTCCCTCCATTCATCTCCCTTCATTCCTTTCCTTCCTTCCTTTCTCCGTTTACCCCGTTCCTCCATCCGTCCATCCCCCACCGCAACATGATCCGATCAGGGGAAACCATAATGGTCTTCCACCCTGCAGTTCACAATCCTGTAGCATCAAGTCAAGGAGCAAGCACGCGTTCCTTGGAGGACTCAAACAGGCACCAGGCCTCATGTGCTCCAGATGGGCCCCGTGTGCGCACGAACGGGGGGGAAAGCGCGCCACATCAATAACCGTGACCGTCATGAATATTCACACGCGCCTCCTTACCCATTCATAAACTATGAATTATAAAATAGGCGGGTACCCTCGGAACCTGGGGAAGGCGGAGGCCTCCTTTAACGCGAGGCTCGATCCGTTCCGCGCCGCACCCGGGCTGCTTTTCAGCGTGGCCTCACCAGGAACCGTTTCCAGCGCTACCGCACACGCACACGCACACGCACACACACACACCTGAAGCCGAGGAGGCTCGCCGCCGTCTCCGCGTTTAAATCTCGCGAAAGCGGAATCGAGTCGTGAAAGCGCTGGTGGCTTCCCAAAGAACGCGGGCCCGCTGCAACACGCGGACAGCGAGCGCTGGCGCCGCACAGCCGCATGAAAATGGGAACCTAAAGAAAGCATGGGGGGGGGGGGGGCTGACGGGCTGTACTTCCTCCCTCGCACCTCGAAAAAACAGGAAGTCGTGAAGCGACGTCCGGGAGGACCGTCACTGTAGAGTTTCTCCTAACCCTAACCCGGACCGTCTCTCCCTCAGCTCCATGGAAACCAGCGGCTGGGTGTCATGCTGATCACACGTACATACACGCACACACACACACCACTCGAAGAGGCAGAGATGAGGCAGAGAGGAGAAAGATTAGAGGCGGGGAGAGACGGATGGAGAAAGCAGGAGACGGAGAGAGAGAGAGAGAGAGAGAGAATGATTAGGGGAGCGTCAGGATCACATAGGCCTCCTGTTAGTGGGTCATTAAGAGCTCCTTAGGGTGGAGGTGCCGTCTTGTTGTTTTCCCCTGGATCTTTAATGCCTTGCTCAGCGTCAGGACACCAGGCT
Source organism: Osmerus eperlanus (assembly GCF_963692335.1). Classification (NCBI taxonomy): domain Eukaryota; kingdom Metazoa; phylum Chordata; class Actinopteri; order Osmeriformes; family Osmeridae; genus Osmerus; species Osmerus eperlanus. Next base: position 5,247,493 of record NC_085019.1, read on the forward strand.
GTTTGTGTGCCACTGCTGAGATGGTCCCGGGGTGTAAACAAAGTACAGGACAGGCTCCGTGATGTCCTAGAGAGGACAACAATGGACTGAACTCAGGACCGGGGAGGGGGGAGGGACGACAACCCTTCAGAACAATACCGTTCATAGTTTACTTGGTAGGATAACGGTTTGGGATTTGAGAAACCCAGGCTGGGTTGCCAGGATATGGTTTCCTGCTAGTTCCAATACAGGGAGTGGGGCAGGGGTGCTACGCGGACCAGGAGTTTCCATCGTGACCCATGGAGAAAAAGTACCGGAGTTGACAAACCCTGACACGGGAAAATGGCGCAAAGTTGCCGTGCTGTGCTGCTGCACGCCTGTGACCTCGCTCGCAACGCTGCGTTGCCATGACTACACGCTCACACCAAATCGGCCGTTAATTCCGATGTTGGTTCGCCCGGCTCAGGACACTTGGGAGAGCGGGACAGATGTCGGCCGGTGCTCCCCTGCATCGACGGAGAATTGATTTTAGACGGAGGCAGCGAGGGCGACAGCTCGCAGCGACAGCTGATAAGAACGGAGGGGGAGGGGCGAGACCTGTCGGGAAGGACAGAGAGAGACTCGCACAGACAAGTGGGAACCCAGTCGAGCAAACCGAGCTATGCTTGGCCGTATGGATTCAACAAGGTCTCTGTGTCACAATCAAACCCCACCCTTCCCCTCTCCAGCCACAGCCACGAGGGGTCGGAGGGGGAGGTATGGCCGCGCTACAACCGAAGAGCCAGCGCGATCCCTCGCTCAATGAAGGAGTTCCAAATCATAAGTGATGTTTGCAATGATCTGGTGAGATGTGCCTGTGCTGTGTGTGCGTGCGTGCGTGAATACACAAGAGTGTTGCTGCCGCTAGGTGAGAAAGTGAATCGATTGCAGGGGAGGAGGGATGCACCAACACTCATCTTTACCAGCCAAGCCGCCCACCTGAGTGGAGACAGAAGGAGAAAATCATTTCTCCTGGTGTCACCTGCCGTCTCTCTCTCCCGCCTTCCTCCCCTCGGCCCCTCCCTCCCCCACTGCCTCCATCTATCCACCCCTCCCTCCATCTATCCACCCCTCCCTCCATCTATCCACCCCTCCCTCCATCTATCCACCCCTCCCTCCATCTATCCACCCCTCCCTCCATCCATGCCTTCCTCCGACCACCGCTCTCTCTCCCAGTCGGCATCAGTGACCGGCCCACCCCGCCCCATATGGAGTGTCCCCCTGGAGCCCCAAGCAGCATGGCACAGGTGTCGGGACAGCTGTTTAACAAGAAGGTGTCCTAGACACTGCTCCGCCCCCCCCCCCCGCCCCCCGCCAGAGCAACAGAGCCTGCCAGCACGGAGGTGATAAACATCTACACCTGCCAGGGGCTGGCGCCGAGAGGCAGGGTGTGTCCGGGAGGCTGTGTGTGGAGAGGGAATGCAGCGGTCCTGTTAGGGGGAGGAAGCCAGCTAGCTAGCTAGCTAGCTCGGGGGGTTCTAAGCCTCAGGGCTTAGTGCTCGTGGAGCGTGTCAGAGACTATGGGAGATGGGAAGGCAGAGAGACATAGACAGAGAGTGGAAGTGGAACTGGTTATGGAACTCAGTCCTAACAGAACCCTCATTTTCATCAGCAATTGTATTTACGGAATATTCCAAGGGCAGTGGTGTCTTGGAAGGAGAGGCTGCCCTGTGGAAGATATCCTCAAGCACCAGCTAGTCCCAGATCAGAATATGTTTCCTACCCTTGTTTGGTTACTGTTGTCAAGATAAACAGATAAGCCATGAGTCATGAAAAATCCAGTATATGGCCATGACATATGAATCTGTAATAACGCCATGGATCCCTCTGTTAAAATGTGGGTAAACGTTTTAAAAACTACACAAAATACTACAGCTTGTTCTTAGTCCCATCCTTAATGCAAACATGCTCAGCATTGACCCTTAGTTTGTGTATGCTACTAACCTTTTAAGAGATTTGGGGGTACCACATACTTGGAGAGCATTTGCCCTTACGGCACAGGTGACCTCCAAACCCTTGTCTGTAACTGACAGACTAGCCTACCTTGGTTGTTTGGTCCTGTTTGCATAACAGACGCAACAACGGCTTCCACGAATCCTGACGATAAACAAGACGGCAGTGTTTGGTTTAGGGGCCGAGCACAGTGACAGTGAGGCTTTCAACTCGGACCACAGGATAGAGGGGACTTGGGACAATGAATCGAATTCCTCTAACTATCCGCACAATAATCTAGGACTGAAAGAGGGCTGTGTCCCTGATTCATCAAGCCAAACTCGAGAAACAAGTGCCAAATGCTTACAGCGTCACGGTCAGAGAGTTAAAGGGCTGGAGAGCTTCCGCAGTCAAGGCCTACACACAGTCAGAACCCACTAATCTGGTCCGGCTGCAGCCGACTGTATTAAGCCCAGCCTATGGATAGACATAGGAAGGCTAATGCACCCCTGACTGTGGTCCAGTCTTTACCACTGGGGTTTCTGACCGGGGTTAAGATGGGCCCAACAAATGGCTCAGTGAGGCAGAGCAGATCTGGTGCGGCGCGGACCAGCAGCTTCCATCCACGGAGCTGCGTTTGCTCTCGTTTCCTGACAAGGCTCCAGTCGGGCTGCTGTAGCTGCGCTGCCGTTGGCCCAGTCTAGACCGTACCTCCGGGAGCGCCGCTCCCCTGCACAGCACGCGGCAGGAGAGGAAGCTCCGGCTTAATTACTTTCAGAGGAGAACTCTGAGAACGAGGGGGCGAAAAAAAGCTAAGTTAATCGTGACGGCCTACAGAACAGTGAGCGGGGCGTCGTGTTAACAGCCAGGCTTGGGGGACCACGGCGCAGTGCAAACAAAGGGTCATCCATCGACCCGGCCCTGCGTGAGCCGTTTGCTTTAACGAGGGCAGAACTCTGCTGTGATCGAGCTCATCATGGCCAGAGTGAGTCGTGCTGGAGGCTTCGGCCCCGCCACTGTGGCTACCACCCACTCGCCCATCTACGTTGTATCAGGGCTGTCTGTCTGATTCAGACTGGCAACAAGTCCTGTAGGGATAAACGTCCTTGGGGAAACACAATGAATGGGTTTGGACGATTGATGCCGGTCATTTCTGACCTCTGCTTGTGTCAGTGCAAGGAGGAAAAGGGGTTTTTCAACTCACCAATGCTGTCCATCCCGCATCATTCTGAAGCACCTATTTCATCAACAACGAAATAAAAATGTATGACACATGTAAGATGTGCTGGGATTGCAAGTGGAAATGCACAATATGATAAACTATGAACATGACAAGTTGGTATGATATGATGTTGGGCTGGTCATATTTACGTGTTTTTTTATACAAACCCTAGCATTAAAATTGTCCCAAAGAAATTAGCATACAGACATTGTCATGTAGAAAGACAGCAGATGGTGGAACTAAATAGCTAGCTAGATGTGTAAATGTGCGCGGCTTACGACCCCTGCTTTACTACTCTTGGGTGAATGAGAGATGGGGGGGGGGGGGGCGGTCTGTCTCACTGAACAATGTGTGGGGGGCAGCACAAAAGATTTGGCTAACTAAAGCTAGCTAACTAGCTAACCTTCAAAGGGAACCTTTTAAGTGTAGCTGCTATGGGTTTCCGTCTAAAAACCACAATACTTCCGTTTTAAAACGAACTTGTAAGCATATTATCTAGCTATACTAGACCCGGTGAGAAAATACTGAAGTGATTATCACTACAATATAACATGCTAAGTAGTTGCTTAGCAAGCTTGCATCATGTGTTGTTTAGCTCTTATAGACAACTAGCTAGTTAGCCAGCTATTAAAAACAGAGGCATTGTGGTAGTTCACCCATGGAGGGAAAAAGCTAGCACTTGCAAACTAGCTGGCTGTCTGATCTAAGCGTGAAACGTTTGCTGGCTTGTTGTTAGGGCTACTAGCTTCTTCGACTGCCAAATACAAGTTACCCAGCGATGCAGAGCAGTCTTCGGGATGCTAGCTACTAGCTGGCTAATTGATCCTTGATCACAGACCATCCCAAGCTAGCACTAGCAGTCTCACACATTCAGCAAGCTTTGATGCTCATGGCCAACTTATTTATCCCATATTTGAGTGCTTCAAACTGTGTGGGGCGTCATATGCACATAACCATTCCTTTGAATATGCATTGGCAATATTCAATTTTTGCTTTTTGCATTCCTCTGTTTTTACCTTTCGTCTCCTGGTCTCAGCACTCCCGCTCCAAACAAAGCACTGGTAAATGACTCGTAGGTTCTGTTTCCAATTGTCCACCTTATAACCGTTCACATGGGAGCACCCGGCCGGACTCATGACACAACCAACATTCAATTTGTTTTTTAAATGATGAAACGTGTCCTAAAGAATTATGAAGCTAGCGCAAGCTGGCTGTCCAGAGATGGTTTCCGTTTGGAAATGGGGACAGCCGCGGCAATATCCAAAATACGACTCGGTGTCGGACATCTGACACATACGTCCTTTGTATACTTGCAGTATATCAGCTAGAATTTCTGAATTCATACATGTGTTCCCTTTCTATTTGAAAAGTGCCTTTATCCGTGGCTTAGGCACTTACACACGATTCGTAGATTTCTTTTTTTTTTTATGGTAGCTGGACTGTGCTGATTTCAACAGCACACCACAAGCTCTACTAAGCCCGCCCAAAGCGAGACATGATTTGCTAATACAAAAGAGTTGGGGAACACGTTTCCCGTAAAGGCCACGCCTCTTTGCAGCAATGAAAATAATGTTATTGGTGTAAATTAGTGCCATTGGTAAGAGTAGGCGTTCTTACCAATCTTATTTCACCTATAGCTAAGTTTAAGAAACACATTTCTTATTAAACGTGTCAAAGCATTTAGTAAAGATTGTTGACACCTATTTATTGATAAATTGATCCTCTGCCGTATTATGTAATCGAATTTAAGATATAAATTGATCTCAAGATTTTAAGTTGGCCTACCTATGTGTTGTATTACAGGACTCAGGATCAGTTTGGGGGAATAGATGGTAGGAAATGCTCTGTGCCATACTGTGAACCTGATATTTCTCCGTCTACACACTGTTATATTCCATATGGATATATTTCATATGAAATATATCCATTGATTGTTCAGGGTACAACACATAGTAGTGTACATCTGCAGTTTGTCAACAAGAGACTGACATCTAGTGGTTGAATAGTGTACTTACTAAAGGATAACTGGACACAGTAAGGTCCATCTGAGCTCCAGTCATTTCAATACGTAAGTGAAATGAATCCTGACTCTGCTGTGTTATTATTTAATATGACATATTGAGTAAAAGTCTTTTAAAAATCCTCATGTCAGGAAGAAATATCAGTCTCCCAGGCAGGGGCGCCGTATAGGGGGGAAAGGTTAGGACGATTCTAACAGGGGCCCCAAAAATTGGCAAACAGTAATATAAAATTATATTATATTATATAAACCATCATCGAGTATATAATAATAATATTATAGTATATAATTAAAATAAAATAATACAATTATCTCTTTGTTTTTACTTGTGTTTGGCAATAAAGGTTAAATATCCCTATTGACCAAAAAGTAAACATCCATATTGACCGACCATCCCCCTGTATCTGCATGAAATGGTTTGATCCTGCCTTAGCGCACTTATCGGTGACGGTGTTTAGTTGCAGTCAGTAGATGCGCTAGTCGCTAGAATGTCGGGCCGTAAACACAAATCAGGGTTTCGGAAAAGATCAGAGAAAAAAGAAAGAGGATAGACAAAAGAGAGGGTTTCAATCAGTAACACAGTTTTTTACCAAAAAGGTGGGTAGCCAACCGGTGAGTGGTATTAACCTGTTGGTTTAATGTCCATATAAACTATCTCGCTATCGAAAAAATTTAGCAAGATATTCAGATTAAATCATTGTCCCGACTCCCTAGCCTGGCTCTGCCCTCCTATGTACTTCCGCTCAATTTTCATTTTGCTTCTGTACTAGGTCTGGCCATGAGGTACGTAAGTCAAATTTTTCAGGTTGATTTTCTACGGGCGAATCAGCAAACAGAGGGAGTGGCTGAGAACGATGACGTTGATGTTGTGCGCTAGTTTGTGTTGTAGTTCTGTAATGGCAGCGGAGACAGATTCGAGCAAAGCCATTCGGTCCGTTGTGGCAACGCTGCTGAATATCCAACAGCTAAAGCCGGAGCAAAAACACATTTTGCTGAGTTTTGTTGGTGGCCATGATGTTGTGGCCCTCCTCCCCACTGGGTTTGGGAAAAGTTTGATTTTCCAGCTACGGCAGCTAGCTCTGTTACAGTAGTGGTGAAGGAATTGGCTAAGGCGAACGCTAGCGATTGGTTATGGCAGATCAGAGTGGCTCTGGGCAGATCCAATAGTTTTAAACTTCAACAGAGTACCCGCCTACAAGGAAGTCAAGGAAATGCTTGTCAATGGAGCGAGGACAGACTCTCTGTACAAATGCAACGTACGAGAGTCTGGTTAGGACCAGGCTACTGACTCCTTGCCCCTTTTAACAGACTTAACAACAGATGAGTCAGCAGCACCCCAGTCTCCCCATTACTATCGAACTCCAAGAAGCAAACCATTAATTAACCCTCCCGCACTACCAGCAGAGGGCGCCAACCGCGACACATCATATGTCCGATTTGCGATTTGCGCCGCGGAGGGGAGGGGGGAGGGGGGGGGGCACTTTGAATTTTTGCCATGGGGCCCGAAATTCCTGGCGGCGCCCCTGCTTCCAGGTAATAACATATCGCAGACTTTTAACCCCATACATTCCCAATGCAAATATGTGCTCGGACCTGATAGAACCTGGTGGAATTATAAACGAATAGGACAGACGTTCTGAAAGTAACTCTAGGTTTGATTAAGACAGTGATGCTTCTCCCTAACAAAACCAATCACCTCACTAATTAAAACAAGTCTCAACAAACAAGCGTTTACCCAGTGATCATACACAGGTTAATAGATAGTCCTAGTGATTGTTAGGAATAAATGTGTAATAGCCTAAACGTAGACGAAGCATTGTAAGTGTGTGTGTGATGGCGCTAGTATTTGTTATAGAGAGAGGTGCGTTTCTGTCACACTTATTTTTTCAAGGGGGATACATCACTGCATAGCAGGATTCCTCGACCGATTCAAATTGCTAAACTGTTTCAGGATGGAGTAGTTCTACTTACACACCGCTAGAATGCGCAGTCGGTATACAATTAGAGTAGTCCCCGGTTGTGCAGTAAAGTTGACTCAATTTTACATTTGAACCAACAGCCTGAAAATTGCTACAATCGATGGACATAGCTTTTATGCTTGTTTTGTTTACCGCCACTAATTGTATCAATGTATCAAACATTTTGACCAACGATTTAAAGGCGTTCAGATGCTTCAACTAGACTTTAGTCACTGAGTCACTGCTCTTTCAGTCTTTGTTGTCCTCGAATTGGCAATAACCTGAAGTTAGCATGAACCTTCAGACAAAGTTTTTAGAAGCCATTTTACTTTACACTTAAATGTACTGTATATCTTTTTTATTATCTTGAAAGTGCACTTTATTCATATTAGAACAAAGTTGGGATTAACTTTTAGCTAACCCCAGAAACATGCATTGGGGCACAAAAAGTGTGTATAAAGACAAAGATTTAAAGGAAACGGACCATGGTTGAAAGGACTCGAACTCTTACTCCGTATTTTATATATAAATGTATTTTGACCTTCCACCTGTGTCTCTGGATCTAGCGTGTGTTTACTGACTAACAGACCGGAGGTGTTAGGCAAGACAGTTAGGACAGGGGGATGCAAAGGTCCAACATAACCTGCTTAAAGTTAATCAGTCAGGCCAAACTTAGTGATGTGTCACTTTTCATTTGGTTCTGCCACTCAACACCATTATGGACTGTGTGAGAGCCACACATGCTATTGTTGACACTTCTGCACCCCGTGGAGCAGCTTCTGCAACACAGGAGTTCTATCCTAGTGGGGCCCGACTATTCACTTCCATTCAAAATGGTGTTAACTCTAGCCACTAACGTCTCACCCTAACCTTAACCCTCAATGTATTTGTAGTCCTAACACAAATTCTAATCCTTACTCTAAAACCCACAGAATTTGAAGTTAAGGGACCCAGCTAAAGGGGCCTACAAGTTTTTCACGTTTCACTATACTCGTGAGGACATTTGGTCCCCGCAAGGGTAGTTACATTTTAGTCATTTAGCAGCAGACGCTCTTATCCAGAGCGACTTACAGGGACATTGCCCTGCCTTGCCCAAGGACACAACGTCATTTTGGTTTGCATAGCCGGGAATCGAACTAGCAACCTTCTGATTACTAGCCCGATTCCCTAACCACTCAGCCATCTGACTCCCTAGTTAAACAACATCACTTAAATCAGGATAATTTGAGAAGTGTGTCAATGCTCCACTTTTAGGAAATAGAGAGGGCTCATCTCTCTGTGGCCTATCAAAGGAAAGTTGTTGAGGGAAAGAGCTATGAAGACTGTAGACATAAAGGCATATCACTGAGACCATTTCGAGACAGACGTCAACAGTCAGAGGATTAGGGGTTCTGCTTGATTCTGGCTGGTCCCATCCTTCAGGATTGTATTGTCAGAATCAGAATTTGTTTTATTCGACATGTAAGTTCACACAAACGACAAATTTACTGTGGCAGGAAGGTGCAACGAATAAACACATATGGATCTTAAATAAAAATTAGAATGTACAAAAGTCTGATCATCCACCAACCGCTCCACGTGACCGGGGGGTGATTAGAATGAATCCACTGTAGCTGCTCAGCTGGTGAGCTCACGTGGAGATGAAACACCCATCTCAAACATTTATGATTTATGGATTGTTTTACTTCAGCATCAGTAGACTTGACAATGTCTCTGTATACTGATAGACTGACTCATTTAATCGCTTTTGGCAAACCAGTTTTGGTTTGCTAGAGAGACCTCAACATATGAGTGGGTATGCGGTTCAGCTACGCTGTCTAACAAATGGTGTGTCTCGCAAATTCGGTTTCTCCAATAGAATATATTAATGACATCTGCCGTTGTCGCTCTCCAGCTGCGGCTGTGTTCATCTTACTCCATGTCCAGATTGTCATCTGTTTCCTTGTGATGTGCTCACTGAGGGGGACAGGAGAGGTGCTTCCCTCCCTGCAGTGATTCAGCTCAGCCCTCAGAGAAGAGTGAAAAAGGGTGGGCTCACGACCGCTCATGCCTCACGTGTGTGCGTGTGTGTGTGTCTGTATACGAGCTCAAGTACAACAACAAACAAGTAGTTCTCTGGAGTCCTTGCCAACTTTTCACTTCCACCCGCATTTCCTTTTTTCACTCTTAGGTGTTTTACTGAGAGTAAATGAACACACAAACACTAAACTACTAAGACCAAGAAAGAAATGCACTTTCAATAAATCGGCTAACCACCTTGCTTGTTTTGAACAGATGTATTTTTTGTATATTGCTTGGTCTAAACCTGCCTCTCACCATTGCAAAAATAACACTGCAAGTAGACTACAACCACAGGCAGCTGACAATGACCCTAAAGTTTCCAAATCTATCTATCTTCCTTCACTTACATTTTGCATTTATCGTTTTTTCACCTTACAGCTTTTATCCAAAGCGATGTACAAATTGTACATAAGTACAGCAGACAACCAAGGAACAGATTCTGGACCAGAAGCCCAGTTCTAAAATGATTTCTGTGGTTAGTGCCAAGGCACGGTCTGTATTTTGACCAGGCACATTGCAACAATAGCATCATCTCCACTACAATATGACGTCATTCCGGCTCTCGAGTACGACGTTAAAAAACGGAAGGACGAAACTTCCAGGTTGATCTGTTGAAAGTTGAAAAATAGAATGGGTCCTTGGGACCAGCACAGATGGCCAGCCATGCTCCAGTATCTTAATGCCACAGTGGAGATGCCATGATAGAGGTAACCTCGGAGCCTAGAGGCAGACAAAACAAGCTTCTTTGCTGCTTGCCAGCAATCCCACATCTATTTATACCCCAGCTTGGGGTTCAGGGTGAGGGCCAGGGGAGCCTTGAGTCGTCACCTTGGGAGGCTGCTGTTGGAGAGAGAGACAAATGGACTATCACAGGCTAGGATGACATCTTTCACTCTCGTCCCCCAAAGGTTCATCTGTTCGGTGTTTTTCAATGCTAGATTGAAGACTGTTTCTTCCAGGGACAGTCCAGGGATATGATTTTTTGGATCCAGGTTGCCCTGGTACAGCCGTATTGACCTTAAGAGTTAGTAGACTGGTAGGCCCACATGAGAACTGTTACTTTTCACTGAGTTGTAATGCTGGAGTGGTGATGCAACCCTGTGGTTTGTGCTAATCACAGCATGAGCATTAGGGAGTCAGATAGCTGAGCGGTTAGGGAGTCGGGCTAGTAATCTGAAGGTTGCCAGTTCGATTCCCAGCCATGCCAAATGACGTTGTGTCCTTGGGCAAGGCACTTCACCCTACTTGCCTCGGGGGAATGTCCCTGTCCCCTGCTAAATGACTAAATGTAAATGTAGAGGCCCTTAATTTATCTTAGGGGAGTCAGCTGGCTGAGTGGTGAGGGAATCGGGCTAGTAATCCGAAGGTTGCCAGTTCGATTCCCGGTCATGCCAACTGACGTTGTGTAATGGGGCAAGGCACTTCACCCTACTTGCCTCGGGGAGAATGTCTCTGTACTTACTGTAAGTCGCTCTGGATAAGAGCGTCTGCTAAATGTAAATGTAATCACCCTTTTCGTCAAACAGTAGCTAAGATCAACTCTGGTATGAAACACTCATTTGTCTTTTGTTATTTCTAACCAATAACAAATATCCTGAAACTCATTTACCTTACATACTCATTACACATGATCCAATCATCCAATCAGTGCCCCTCAGGGGTCGTGTGCCAGCTCGGTTATTGGATGAATCAGTTAAGGGGGTGGTGAAGTGAGGTGAGTCATCAATGGAGCAGGTCACTGAGACTGCTCTGGAGGGACCAAGGATCTTTGTCTGAGGAGCAAACACAGGCACACACACACACGCACACACACACAATGTCATACGCTCACACACATAAACACACAAAGAGTATTCACCCCCCCCCCCCGCGCCGCAAACGTACATACACTCTTACACGGACAGACATAATCTTTTCTACCCACACACGTTGTTAAGGCCACAAAATAACGTGTCAGCATTGCTAATAAGATTTCATAGGGAATCCGAAATGAATTGATATGAGCAGCAATGTTTCCTTAGAAAATTCAGGAAGGATGCGCTCGGAGAGTATGACACACCCAGGGTATGCTGTGGGATGCCAGGGACGTCATACTGGACGCAGAGGGAGCCCGCTGAGGGAGTGCAACGAGGGGCCGGGAGGAGGGGCTTGGGGATCAAGATCACCAAGACCCCGGAATGGACAAGTAGTCCCAGAGTAGTAGTAAAGGACAGAGTGTTATGACTCAAGACTGATGCACTGATGAGATACCTAAGAACTACTGGCCGGAATTACATTTAGCCATTTAGCAGATGCTCTTATCCAGAGCAACTTACAGTAAGTACAGGGACATTCTCCCCGAGGCAAGTAGGGTGAAGTGCCTTGCCCAAGGACACAACGTAATTTTTTCGCATAGCCAGGAATCGAACCGACAACCTTCTGATAAATAGCCTGATTCCCTAACCGCTCAGCCATCTATATTCAACTCTCTATCCATGGTATTCAACACACTGTTTACAGAAATTTATTTGTGTGTTCTTTATAGAGACTTCTTGTACTTGTGTTGTATAACAAAACATCAAGTTGTTTTTATGACCATCTCTACACATTCACACCTGAACCTCTTCAACCACCGCGTGCACCTTGAAGGAGATTGCAAACATCTGTTCAAACAGAGCAAAACCCAAACCAGACACTCAAGCATCGTCCACTGGACAAATGTGGTTCAAACCGGTCTACTGTAACAACACACACGCGTCACACAGTGTCCAACATGACGCACCTTCCCGGGCAGTGTGTCTGAAGTCAGTGTGGCCAGAGAAGGTGAAAGGCTACTTCACACACGCTCCCAATCGGGGACAGCTGGCCAGCACAGCTTGCTGCTGGTGACTCCTCTCCGAGAGCAAGCATGCCTCTCCACAGGCTCTGTTGCCTCCTTGTCGCACAGCTGCCTCAAACTAGTTCTAACAGGCTCGCCAGAGCCATCAATGAAAACTGTGTTTGGATATTGAATTAAGATCATTTCTGTTCTGAAAGGAATAAGATGTGTGGGTATGATTGACAGTATTTATAAAGACAGCTTAATTTGTTGTGGCTGTATAAGCTAATGAGTCTGGAGATAGTACACTGATCTCCCGGACATGGTAGTGAACTCGTGATTCCTCCCTGTCTCTTCTGAGGTTGTTTAACACCCCAACCCCAACCCCACTCCCAAGGGCTCTACTCCCATATCTGCCTGAGCTCCCCTCCCCACCAAGTCAAAGCAATAGCATTCATCCACTTTTCTATTAATAAATGGCACATTTCAAATCCTAAATAGTAGACACCCTATTGGCTGCGAAAGAAACACAACCCTGAAGGGGAAACACCTTTCACTAGGGTGATGACACCCACCCAGCACAGCACAAAACTAACAATCACCCCGCAGCTGAGGGTCCTCCCCCTCCATCCACCCAGAGCAGCTGAAAGGCAGGTGTTCGAGAGCCAAGGATCCAAGCCAGGGTCAGAGGCAGACACGAGGCCGGGCTTGGAGACACGCGCTGGGCGACTGAGGGCGTGGGAACAGAGCGGAGAGCAGGAGGAAGGGAGGAAGAGAGGAGGAAAAGATGGAGGGGGTACAAAGGAAAGCCCACTGTTCAGGAATAAGGGGCAGATGGTGGAGGAGAGGCAGGAGGTGCCCTCTTCATCTCTAAGGGTCTGTAAACTGCGATGACAGTAGTTACCCAGAAACTGGTTCACGTAAGAAGGTTTTATGACATTAGGTTTCATAAATGTATGGCAATTTAACGTATTTGCCATGTTGTAGGCTACCTAAACTACCACTACTACCCACATAAAAGGGATATAGGCAACCCATGACCAGTTTAAAATCCACAAACTTGTCGAGGATAACACACTGATGACCAATGTGAAAGAACTGGTTGTTCAAAGGAATAGGCAAATCTACAATGACCTATTTGTAAAACGAATGAATTCTGCCCATTTTTGGCAAATTATATCGATATCAAATTGATTCGGGAAAAATTGAAAGTGTGACAGCAGCGGTGGACCTATTATCCTCTAAAGGCAAAAACTGTTCTATTATAGAAATGGGCCTTTTCAGCTGCTTAACTCTGCATGCCCTGAGATATGGAGAGGTTGAAAGAAATAATGAAACAAGCCCGTCAAGGCAAGTAGCCGGTCTCCCCATGGTAAATGTGGAGTCAGGTGGTTGAGCGGTGAGGGAATCGGGCCAGTCATCATAAGGTTGCCAGTTCGATTCCCGGCTGTGCCAATTGATGTTGTGTCCTTGGGCAAGGCACTTCACCCTACTTGCCTCGGGGGGAATGTCCCTGTACTTACTGTAAGTCGCTCTGGATAAGAGCGTCTGCTAAATGAGTAAATGTCTGCTAAATGACTAAATGTAAATGAACACCCATTGACACTGATGGGTTTTCCCTGAAAAGCCAATCTGGGTATACAGAAAGACAAATGAAGCTAAACTAGTGTTGGTTAATTATGAATTCCTCCATTCTTCCTGACAACCATTTCTCTGACCGAGCAACGCTTTTATAAAATTCATAGTGAAGTTGAACATGCTCGCAAGGAAGGGATGAATAATATATATCTATCTAACTAAATTTACTGTATGTCGACTTCAAGCATAGTTTCTGACAGCTTCCACAACAAATTCCTATAAATCCAGCCTACACAGGAATGCTGGGATGCAAATCATCAAAATAGTACGCACTGTGTTATCCACCTTATGCTAAATGTTGAGGCATGGGGCATTGTCATGTTAAACAGAGTTCCTCTAAAGGTCATAGATAGCAGTATGAAGCTGTTCAGAGTCACTAATCACTCTAACGATCAACCATGTGACTGGTCTCTACATTGTAGACCAAGGGCCACACCCAGATGATCCTGCATAGGGGCTGGATCCCATCACAATGCTATGCTCTAAACTCCTCAACAAGAAGGCCGCCGAGAGCCCTTCCTCCCAATGACGCGGCTTGTTTCTATGGAGAAAATATGACAAGCGTTTATTGTATCGGTCGTTTGCATGTGTGTGTCGCTTCCTAACATCACTCTGTCTGCCTAAGAGGAAAGACGCCTCTGACGTCTTCCGCCAAAGTAGAAGGAGTGAGTCATTTCCTACGGAAGATGTGGCGAGGAGAGGCAGAGTGGGTAGAGGAGCATGATGGTTCAGCACCGTTCACGCTATACCCTCTCTTTTCACACTGACAAGCCCGAGGGCCAAGGTGCATAATCGTAGCACAATCGAAAGTGTTGATGGGGGGTTACACTCCTACGGTGGGAGAAAGGCAAAAAAGATAGAGGGTATCAAGCTGAATTAGTGAACCCCAATTCTGTAGGTAGTACACACACGTACACACACACAACATAGATGTCTGAGACCCTGGTCGAGCTCATACTTGAGAAACTCTGGACTGACAGTGCAGAGCTTTCACTTACAGTTGCATGAGAGGGGCTAAGGGGTCAGAGGGCAGGAGGGCAGGAAACGATGACTAGCTACTGGAAGGTGTTTGATGGTGCAATTCATGTTGCCTGGAGTAAGAGTGTCAAAGTGTGTGTCTTGTTTTGCATTCCTTTAAAATGTAGGGGTCAGAGGACATATTTGAAATTAAAGTGTAACAGATCAACACTTTGTGTAAAGTCACTCTATCCCTATTTTTTAAAGGCATGCCATGATAACAACTGAATTTAAAACGGCAAAAGATTGACTTTGTCATCCAGAGTAGTTGTCATTCAACTGCCACGAAGGTCCCTTGTAGTTCGGTCCAAATTTGAGGTTCAGTGTTGGTTCCAGGTGTTTTCAAAGAACTCTGCACCAAACCATTTATGTGACAAACATGAAGCACAAATTAGGTCAAATAATAAAACCTTTTGTTTTAGCGAGCTACCTACGCAAATCCCCAGCAACACTGCAGAATTTTAAATAGGTTGTTCCACCAGCAGTTTGAATTCCCCTGACAGTGTCAGGTGCACCCTCAACTGCTCACAACACCAAACATTTGAGGTAAAATATGAATACTGGCTATTGGAGCCTTCACTACACATTCACATTTAAGTTATTTCAGTAATAATATTCATATGTTCTCTTGTCTGCATCCACCTGTCTTCAGGGAGTGAGTAAAATAGATCTTGACTGGGAAAAACATAATATTTTATTGATTATTATTATTATGTATGATCTATTTTACTCACTCCCAGAAGTTTCAACATTCCTTGTGAACTCATTGTGTGTTTTAGTAGAGGTGAGTCATCAATTGGCACAATCCTTTAAACTTCCTACACGTAATTGAATACTGGTAAACTAGAAATTGCATCAGATTATATTTTATATGTATATATTTTATATAATCTGAAAGGCCCTCTACTCTCAGCAGAATGTATGGAAAAACATTCGGTAACTCTTTATTAGCATATGGACTTTATATAAAGTGTTACCAAACATTCCTAGAAAAACATCCGCTTGTTATATGTTGCTATTCATGGGTGATGTTGTAACTATAATTTCCTGAACCATTAACTGAGTTTCACAAAAACATGGTCATTGTTAAATTTTAATACTATAGTCAGCATGTACTATAAAGTCCATTCAGTCAGAGCACAAACACAGAAGGGCCCCATAACACTACCCAGGAGGATGTTCCTGAGTTATGGTCACTGATTTACAACAACAAAGAGACTTACAGAGTGTCTGATAGCTGTCCATGAACTGACCACTACAAAAATAGAATTACACATCAAAAACACTCCAAAATTACTGTCAAACTGTCTTACATACTGTCATGTCTTATGTTATTCTTGTGAGCACGGCTACTTTTGCAGAATACAATGATAGGGCTTTTGATTAGATTTTCATGCCTGGATTTGGAAGGAGATAAATGAAATATGTAATATGAAATCTTATTTTCACTCTTTGGATTAATCTTATTCTGTCTCTTGACCTGAATCAACACATCCTGTTCCTATTCAATGACACAGAAGTAGGTCATTACACACCAGGTTCAGGCCATATTCAGCATGATATAAATCCTTTTAGTTCTCTACAAATCATACGTCCAAACAGCAACTAAATGACCTTTGGAGGGACTGAGGCGCGGGCGGGGATTGCATACTGTGACCCAGTTTTTGGACGAATGAAGTGTAAGAATTGACCATAACTTTGATCAGCTAAATGCTTCTGGAAAAGCATAATGCCATAGTCTATCACATCTGGTTCACACAACCTGTGGTTTCCATCTCTGCCAGCTGTATGAGATGTATGTGTGCGAGTGTGAGTGTGTGCGTGCATGTGTGTTTGTAGGCTGGCTTCACCGCTGGATCCATTCTGTGGGTAATTACAACAGTCCATTTCTAATTTGTAAAATATGTCACCATTAGGTATTACATATGAGAGTCTATCCTGCCCCAGTCTGAATCACACAAAAAGATGACAAACATTCAATATTTACAGTATATTCCTTATATAACTCACCAAACCAGTAAGGGTGGTCTCAGCAAAGAGATATTATATGACCTTCTCCCTTCTTTTTTCACCTTCTGAACCTCATCAGGTGTGTGAGTGAATGTGTGGACAATAAACTACCTGTCTCAATTAGGGAGTCTGATACTGTTTCGACGTTTAAAATTAGGTTAAAAACGTTATTGTTTAGTCAATTCTACGACTGTTAAAGGTAAGTATGTTACTAGTTGGAGGCAACGGGGGACGGGTTGTTTCCATCCTTATTCTTTAAGTATAACTTATTTTAGAGTTCTCTTCCCCTGGAACAGATTTCATGTTCCAAATGAGGGGGGCTGTCGCTGTCTTGGTGTGTGGGGTTGCATCAAATTCCCCTTTTTTGCTCTGTTAAATTGCTGCACCAGTCCACACTTGACCGGTGGGGATCTCATTCTATTATGACTGTAACTGTTAGCTGCTCCTGGCATTCTCTAATCCCTGCTCTCCTCTCTCTGTCCCCCCCCACACACATCCCTTGTGGTGTGGGGGGTTTGAGTTGTCAGCACCTGCCTGGTCGTCGGTCAGCCAACGCTGGACCTGGTCGCGAGTCTCCCGGTCCTGTCCTACATCTATAAAGTTGAATAATGGATTTTGGTGTTTTAAAAACCCATCGACACTGTATGACTATGTTTAGCCTGTGTTCTGCTCCTCTCTCCCACCAACCGTCTCTGGAGGAGGGGATCCCTCTCTGAATTGCTCCTCCCAAGGTTTCTTCCATTTTATTTTCTCCTGTTGAGAGTTTTTTGGGAGTTTTTCCTTGTCTTCCTTGAGGGTTTAGGTTGGTTGAGGGGAAGTTCTATGGGCATATGTGAAGCCCTCTGTGACATGCTTGCGTGTAAAAAGGGCTATACAAATAAATTTGATTTGATTTGATTTGGACATCATGCTGGCTAGCTTCACCATTGGATTCTTTCCCTGGGTAATTAGAACAGGCACCAGATCAAATGTGGGTCAGGTAAGACACAAGACACAGGAGATCCCACCAACCCTCTAGGAAACACTGGTCACCTAGGGAACAAGGACATGGCCAGGTATCTTTGTGTATTTGTGTAACATCCTTTTTGCAAGACACAACTACATCACCAAATTGGTAGCCATTAGCCAACAAATCAGCTCATACCGAAATACTATCAAAATGGTTATCATTCTTCAAACACATTATCTTGACATTATTCAATCCTCTTCGAACGGGCACAAAGAAAAGAATCGGGTCAATGTGACTTGAAAGCCCAGTGCACTAGGTTAAGATAGGTGGCCCTTGATAGGGTAATGATCACCAGAGACATTGACACGCATAGATAAGGGTGACTATGACACAGGAGGGCAGCAATAACACCTGACTTCTGCCCCTGAAAATGGGCCACCTTTTCTGCTCAAATTTGAGGAAAACTAGGCTTCCCACAGAATAATTCCACTAAACTACTTGTAGAACTGTGCACTTCTGGTGCTTGATTATCTGCTGCTTTTACTATATGCACAATTTGTATTTCATTTTAGATGAAAGTATCTGCTAAATTAATAAAATATTGAATGTAAGACTTCCACATTTGCCATAAACACAGACATGCACTGATTAACATACCTGTTTCGGAACTTCCTTACTTAAATTTTGTCATTTTACATTTAGTCACTTACTTCCTGATTTCATGTATTCAGGTTTGAAGTATTCAGGTTTAGTCATGAGCTCACAAGGCCTGAGCAAATCTTCACATCCATGACCTCAATACAACTTTGGCAGCAATCTATTCTAAACTGTAAACATTATTGGATGGTTGAACAGAATTGACCTATATCTATGCTCATCCTACACATTTTACTCATCTTGTGTTTGCACAGGCTAGGATGGTTTATCAATCCGCATGATTGCAGATTGTGGCGTTTCACACCAGCACATAGCTGTTTGGATAAGACTACTGACAGTTGCTAGGGACTGTTATAAGGAGCAGGCTATCAGGAGGCTACCCTTCAAAAGGTCAAGTTCATAATTGCAAAAACCTGCAACTACATTTAGTGTCACAAACCCTTGTTCACACACTAGTCACTTAGCAGTTTTTTTGTATTGTTATAAAATGTAAAAAAAAAGATTTAAAACAATTATCTAAAGGTGTTTTTGTAATCTCTTTCCACACCTCCCCCATTCTTAATTGATGACGTGTATCGTACGCGCCATGCTACGTACAGCGACAATGATGGCGGTGGCTCAGACAAAGAGAGAGAAAGATAACGAAGATTGTTCTGTATTGCCTTTAGTCCATGCAATTATAAAATGGTACGTTTCACGCAAATAATGTACATGTAAAATATGTTCAGTATCCGTAATGTAATTGACAGGGCGATTAGTTGAACGCTTTAGCAAACATGATTTAGTAGCTTGGTAGACTCTCATCTGGCAAACCACATGCTACAGTGTCATCGTTGGTTCCGACTGTTTACATTTTTACAGTCATGTGTCCTATATTACTAAATTATATTAATCTATATTTTCCTTGTTTCTATGTTGGATAAAGCATGGATAAAGATAGCCAGGATGTGCATCAAGAACTGGCCAAACTAAAAGCAAAGATCCAGGAGGCGCGCGAGCAAATCTCAACCATGCACGGAATTGAAAAAAGTCCAGCAGAGCAGCAACAGCAGCTGGCCACACTAAGGGAGCAGGTTCACACCAAGAACCAGTTATTACAGAAGTACAAGAGCCTGTGTATGTTTGACGTACCCAAAGCGTCGTGACTTACAAGACTTGCATCAAGACGCTCGCGGACAAGCAGGGTGGAGCAGTGTGGATCTCCAGTTGTCTACGAAGACAGGTTTTGATTAATGACCGAAACGGAACGATTCCTGAAGAAAACACACACACACACACACACACAACTAAATTATGTGCAATGGGTTTATTAATGGGCAATATTTTCTTTGCACCACCAATCTTTTTTTTTTACAATGTTATTTTATACTTTGTGTCTATACAATAAACGAATATGTCCAGAGATAAGCTATTCTGTGTCTTTTATTCCGGTCTTGTATTTTGTCAATGTAAAATATATTGAGGAACTGAAGCAACGTAATCTACTGTTAATTCACAAATCAACAACACGTCATGGTTACATTGAGGCTAAATGTTTTACGAGACTAGGGATTGGGATGTAGTAGCCTTGTAGGCGTATCTGTATGACTGAGCAAATTCATTGTGTTTGTGCTTTGCATTGCTTTCATATTTGTGACCAATGAGCACAAACGTGTTTAGATTTTCATATTTTATTTTTTCCATCAATTCTTTTTTGAAAAAGTAAACGCATAAGAATAAATATACATTCAGAATCTAATTTGTTCATTAGGCAACAAACATTCAAGTTCAGTCCGGTTTAGAAAATTGTAAAAAATGTAAACGATTGTCAATAAAGTGTCACTTCTTCATTCATTAGGCAGATGTAGATTCAGTAGGCCTATGTTGCTGAAGTGTACTAGCGCGCTAGCTTCATCGGGACAAACGAATGACTGTCTGTCCCTGTTCAGACTTCGCCTTCAGAGTTTGAGCACTTACAAAGTTTGAGGAAGATAATTCCCGTACTTTGAACACTAAAGGCTTCGTGCGCGTGTTGCGTCTCATTTTCAGTCTATTTCTCAAGTGCTTATATTTGCACAGTCCTCAACAGATAGTACACCTGTCTTTCTCTTTGGCTTGACTTCCACCAATAGCTTTCTCTTTTATGTACATCAAGTCACTGTGCACGCTTGGTCGCCGTGCAAAAGGTGCCACAATCCCGTAAGCATCCCCATCTTTGAACTTCTTGCTTCTGAACGACTTTCTGTGCAGCACTTCACTATACTGCAAGGACACTTTGCGGTGACGGTCTGGGCTCATCTCGTTGGGCAGTTTGGCCATGGTGAAGAGAGTTTGAAACATTTGGTCGACGTTAGAGTTCCGTTTAGCGGATATCTCGAAGTAGGCGCACTGCTTATCGCCGGCCACCAACTGGTCAATCTCCTCTGCCTGAACCTCTCGGTAGAAGTCCCGGTCACACTTATTGCCGCAGATGACCAGCGGGACGTCCACATTTTCCTTGGTCTTGTTTTTGAGGCATGACTTGGTCTCGTATATTTGTCGCTTCAGGCGCTGCACCTCCTGGAATGAATCTCTGTTGTCCAGACTGAACACCAGAATAAACACGTCCCCTGAGAAAAGACAAAAAGTACAGTGAATACCACAATTCTAAAAACAATACAAAGTTACGCAGTATATAGCGCATTCCAGATATGTTTTTATTCTATGTGGACGTCTATATGCACATTCATTATTACCAGTTTGTTAACTGCAAAGCAAAACTTACCAGTCAGAATTGAAAGTCTCCTCATGGCGGGGAACGGGTGGTGTCCAGATGTATCCAAAATGTCTAGTTGAAACACATCCCCCCTGATGCTGTAGAATTTTCTATGAAAGTCCTCAATAGTTGGTGTGTATTGGTCATCAAATTTCTCGTTGAGAAACCGGGAGATTATAGCTGTCTTGCCAACTTTTGTGGAGCCCAGGATAACCATTCTATGACAGTTCTTTGCCGGAATGTCAAACTCGTTCTCGGATGGCGACATTTTCTTGATCATGCTTGCACCCAGAAGCTGCGCAATATAGAGGCTCAGTTTAGCTTTTGTTTAGTTTTAGTTAAGTTCTCTGTACTCTACTTCTCTGAGTTGATGACAGGGACGACTGAATATATAGTCGAAGGCAACCACTCCCCCAACCACGTCATCCTTTACGCATCAAGTGAAGAGAAAATGTAGTTAATAGGGTACCCACTGTACTCTCTTGTTTTTGCGTCAGTCTGCCCGGACCTAGTTTGAGCAAGGGTCGGACTAATTTCTCTAATGTAGTCTCAATATTTTTCAAAAATCAAATGCTTTACCTGGTGTATTTGATGCGCATGAGATATATATGCACAAACAAATACAATTAGGTTATTTTTCCCTCACCAGAGCGATACACAATTTATTTTTCTATCAGACGTAATGTCATTGCACAAACAAGTCTATAGCTGTTTGAATGGGTTTTAACATAAAATATAAGGGTCATATTATGTCGGATGGTTGTTGTTATCGTTGGTTATGTTGATTTCTGTTGCACCAAAATAATACAAATGCAGTAGTAGCCTACTGTTAAAAAATGTATATGCCGGGCTAGCATTCACCAGTGCAAGTTTTCTGAAACCAGCAGCAGTTGGCGTTGAAGTCAGTCTCTTCATGGGGCCATTTAACAAGCACGAACGTTTTACTTTATCTATAGATCGTGGGTTGGCGACCAGATGAGGGCACTATTGGACACGTACGCAAACGTGGAAAAAAACAATTCAGTTGTCATTGTTCAGACTCAGCAATACTCATGAATTTACTGACAATCTTATATTCGCAGTCCTTTCTCAAATGATTGACAATGAATGCATAATTCACTCTACCCCATGAGTTTTTCTGCTACATTTCTGAAGCCTGCCATGTACCTCGCCATGTTGCTTTTGTATTATATTTGTACAATTGTATCGTCATATTTGATCGAGTTGAGCATGATTTATAATATACACACTCTCTTATGAAGCACTAGGCAGAGGAAGATGAAAGAGTTTTACTTTAGGAGAAAGCATGTGTTTTGTTTCTTTGTTGTCTATCTATGTTTGTGTCTATGTGTGTGTGGATGCAGGGGAGGACAGGACTGTACAGTGGTCTGTGTGCACAGTAAGTCTCAGTGGGAAACAGCATCATGCAGGTATCTCAGAACCTCCAATCCTGTGAGCATTGATTGAAAACCCAATCTGTGCAACCAAGTTCCCTACAGGCATCTAAACATAGAGTCCAGCGCCTGTGACTCAGGAGCCCCTTAGCCACTCTACTCAATTATCAGCCATGGCCTCTGTTTCACCCCTCCGCCTGCACCCTGGATCTGGCTGTCTCTCTGGGGGAGAGAGGTACACTGGCATACCAAATAGATCCCTTTCCCCTGAGAAACATGGTTTGTTAACCGTGGATGGTGGGTTGTTGTTGATATTGATCTGGCTGGAATGATACAGTGCGATGCTTCGTGTAATTGTGACAGTTAGCAAAAGGAGCTCTAGAAAACACTTGCATTCATGTGTTAGCGCTTGAAAACAGCCATTCACGTCGTTTTTGATATAAAAAATATAAACATAAAAAAAAAAATATAAACATAGTGAATCCAGCACAGGACTGCCCTCCCCCTCAATCCATGCTCTTTTGTCAGCGCTTGTGTACTGTAGGTAAGAGGTTTTTGTAAACCATTACTGGGGTGGAGCAAAACTAGAGCCACCCTCAATGGTGGGTAAATAAACCATCATGTTTTGATGTGTACACATGCAACCTGTTATTTATTATTATTTATCGAGGGCTCGCTGTGACACTCGGGACAAAGAAAGCTCTGCAGAGAAGATAACAGCACATTTACACCTGGCCACAAATGAGCACACTCCTCCTAACCTACATGATAGATGACAGCTGTTAAGGGGGTCTTCAAATGTTGACCATACCTATCAGTATAGTATGAGATATTGGCATTTTACTTTGAAGTCGGTCTCATACATCCATGTCAAATAAACCATGGACCCCTCTGGATCTAGGCCCACATTTATTCCTCCTAGAGTCTCTTACCCCAGAACAGCAGCTTTCTAGGTTACCTTTTGTCCAAACATCATCAACCTGATTCTCATTTGCTTGTACTGTCTCAATAATACTCAGTAAATAATAGTAAGGAAAGTGTTTTAATTGAGAAGGCTAATGTGGACAACAGTATAGAGCACTAACAACATTAGCTGATTTATTACTTTTCATGATGCCACTGCAAGGCAACATAGAATCATAAAAATATGGAAGGAGAACCATAGTAAAAGTGTTGTAGAATTCACAAATTCATGTGTTAGCTATTGAATATAGCCACGGACCTAGTATTTTGTGGTAAGGGTTAATTCAATCCAGTGCAGGACTGCCCCCCCCTCAAATCCCTGCTGGCTCTTTTGCCATCTCAGTGGGACTGCTTGGAGCACGCTTTAATGATGATTAATGACACATAAGTGGGTTAAAATTACACAATTTATTTACCAACGGAAAAGGAAGGATAAAAGGAAATTAATGCCCAATCCTTTGAAGATGTTAAATTTAATATAGATGGTTCAAGATAATCATTATGTCAATATTACCTTGCGAGGGGAGAAAAAAGGTTAATAGGCTAATGGGTTTCTGGTGGAGAATAGTGACATTATTGTCTCATTGATTCAAGCTTTAGGTGGATGACACTAAGTAATTCAGCCAGTATGAGATCTGATGTGACCCCATGACCAATCTTCATGGTCAAGACTGATTCACAAAGCTCAGCGCTGTACTAATGAAATCCATTGAATCTTTGAGTCGACAAAGCAACGAGCTTTAAAACTGTATTTAAGGTTATTCAAACAATGCCATAATTTACATTTATTTAGTCTTACTAGTTGCTTATTGAAGTCAGGTACTATGAAAATATTGGGCGTCACCGCACCTGTAGAAGGAGGAAGGAATGGAAAAGAAAAAGGACCTTTCTGCCTTGTTAGAGTTCGCAGTCCGAGCGGGCTTTCTTGGGAGCCTGTGTCTTTGAAAAGGTGTTTCCACTTAGAGGTTAGTTATGTCTATGCCAAGTCTGTATTGATCCATTTATAGCCCACACCCATTTTTGTTCACCTTCCCTATTGTATGTCACTAATAGGGGCTGTTTTGGGGTAGGTTTCTCCATTAAGAGCTTTAAATACCTATTGCTAAGGTTGGAAACCATTCTAAGATGGTAATGAGGTCATTAAATGACATTATCATACAGTGGGGCTGTCACACACACACGCACACACACACACACACAAATACACACAGCCACACCCTCCCTATCCATCATCATCAGTTTGTTAATCTTCGCCCTCATCTAATTTCTTGCTCCACTGTTCCTGTGTGTTGGGAAGGGCAAGGATTATAGACAGGGCCCCACATGGTGTATTGTGGGGAGAATGGAAATCTCGGAGCATCGTGACATTTAGTCGGACAGAGGAAGGGACAGACAGACCCTGATGAGTACAGCCAGGTGGGTGGTAGACAGAAAGCCCCAAATGGAGCTGATTCTGGCATTATGTCGACAGTACAAGGGCTGCTGAAAGCCCAAACATGTCTTTGAAACCCATCCGGTACACAACGTCAATGTGTGTGTTTTCTTGTTTCCTGACTTATTTCTTCTCCGTGTATTTAGCCTTGATGAGGGCATATTGTTTGTGCCTTCTACCTGCAGTGTTTGTATCTAATAGTCATGGTGATATAGTCTGGTGGGCCTTCAGGCCTCTGTGGCGACTGACTAAATATTACAAGACTATGGGTTTTTACATAAAGGTGAGCACTGCCAAACTCTCTCTGAATGCTGTATCAACAGTCCTAGCACCCAGTTGACACAGCATCAATGGCCCTTCCCAAGTAAACTCTACATTCACACCCAGTGCTGTATGCATACAGGCAAACACACATCAGACACATTCACGAGGTCTCTCACGTACTGTTATGCACTCCGACTCTCTGACTCTCTCACCCAGTCGCGCCCTTCCCCCCATTCTCTCCTCTCTCTCTGTCATCTGTCTCTTCCTCTCTGTTACGCATCTCTCCCCCCCTCATCTGGTCCCTCTCTCTGTTTCTCACCTCTCACCCCTCTCGCTCTCCTTCTCCCACCTCTCCCTTTCATCTGGCTCGCTCTCTCTCCCTCAACATGTTTTTCTTTCTCATCCATCTCTCTCTCTCTCTCTCTCTCTCTCTCTCTCTCTCTCTCTCTCTCTCTCTCTCTCTCTCTCTCTCTCTCTCAGTGATTGATGCTAGTATCCCTCATTCCTGTGAGTCTGTCTGACTGCACAGCACGTCAATGTCAGAGCCTGTTTGTTTGCACACTTAGTTGCTGTGCTTCCATTGATCAGACCCCTTCCAGGCAGTAAAGCTGTGTTGATGCAAGCCAAATATAGATAATTATTATAATCTCACCCCCATATCAACAAATTGACTGTTCTAATTCGGGCACATATTTTAGTCATGCAAAAGTCAAACAAGGAAATTAACTATGTAATATACATTGGAAAATGTCATTGGAAGTTGTTCCTATTACTCTCCATGACAGTGATGGTGGTCATAACTGCTACTGCAGCAATGAGCACTCTAATGACAGATTACCAGTGTCAGTTTATTACTGCTATTACTCTACATGACTACAAAATGAGACTTATGAATGTAATTAAATATTGATGAAAATGTGATATTAATAAAGTCTTCCAGCTTAACTGTACATATGTGCATCAGAATAACTTCTAGCATATAGTATAAACAAAACAAAGGCTATGTAATATATCAGAGCCTATGTGTTTGTGTGCACCTGTGCGTGTTCACAGAAACATGTGAAAGAAGACCACGCCAGATCGTGGCAAGTGATCTCACCTGTCAGCTGTGTTATTTCTGTTTTATTGCTGTTTAAGTACCACGGATAACACTGCAAGAAACACAACCTTTACATTTCAACGATGATGCCAGTATGGCTGGAGAGAGGAGAGGGAGAGGGAGGGGGAGTTTCTCCGAAAAGCAGAAGGATGCACAGGAGAGACGTGACATTCTCAGTGTAAAAAGCTTGAACATTGATCTTATAGTCTGATAGAGTACTGTTCTCCCCACCCCCCCCTCCACACACACACACACACACACACACACACACACACACACACACACACACACACACACACAACACATCATTCCAGGACGTTGACAGGGGTCACAGAAAGGTATTCACTGAGCCCCCTGTGCCTCACTGCAGCTAAGCAAGCACCTAGCAACGGCACTCGCTTGCCAAGTCACCGTCGCCATGGAGACAGGTACACGATATAACGCAGGATGGAGAACTGGAGAACTCATTTGTAACTTATTCTGTATGTTTAACGAGTACATATTCTCCAGGAGTGTCAAACCAATATTCTCCCCCATTCTCATCTGTTTGTTATATGAATTGTTGGATTTGAATATATTCATTATTAGTGTGTGTCTGTAACAGTGCCCACACTTGGTAATAAAGAAATAATTCAATTATGTTATTTCTGAATCTCTGTTTAGCTAGCTAATGGGTGTGTTATAAACCTTGCACTGAATCACCAGCTCAGGCAATGGTCATCACTTATAATCCACATCAAGGTTAGCAGGGATAAGTGATTAGGTTCGGCAGAGTTCTTCTATTTTGGAAGAGGAGAGACCCTCAAAAAATCTTCTTCATCCATTTAATCAGCTTTGACAATTGGAAATATTTTTTCAGATGCCTTTATCTCTCTCTTTTATTCTCTCTTTCTTTCTCCATCTCTCTATCTTTCTCTCTCACACACACACATCTCTCTGACTAAGGAAGAATGAGCCATTGAACATGTTGCTGGCGGTGCAAATTTGATGGCACCTGTTGCTGCCCGATTAACAGCCTCTCACTGGAGTGGCGATTCTTAGCCACAGTCACAAGGTGTGAACTGTGGTTCAGCAAGCGACCTCTACCTATAGGTGCTGCAAGCTTTTGTCTTTGGGGAAACCCTTATGATATTGATCCTAGTTATGACCCTCTCATCCCAGCAGGACTGCAGCCCTCTCACACTCCCTCAGCAGAGTCAGGTGAACAGACCTTCACCTTGCATATCCTGCTCGAGGTCCTCATTGTCGTCTCATTGGTGGTTGTCAATTCATAAGGAGCTGGTGTTTACAGCACAGGGAGTACTTGTCACGGCCACAGCCGTGCCCCCCTGGTTTCAGTTTTTGCCCTGCCCTAGTGTTTCCCTGTCTCATTGTCTTCACCTGTGTCTCGTTCAGTTCTCGTTAGTTTCATTGTGTCCACCTGTGTGTCGTTTGGTTCTGTGTATTTAGGTTCCTGTTTTGTGTCCAGTCTTTGTCTTGTCATTACCTTTAGTCCCGGTGAGTACCCTGTCTGTGTCTCCCGGTTTTCTGAAAATAAATATTTTGTTCAACAATGCCTGAGACGTTTCAGACGTTCCCATCAATGCTGCAGCTTTCATCAGTTGTTCTTGCGAGGCCAATGTTTGTCTAGGACTGAGACTTCATTTGAGTGTATATTTTGTGTGACGTCGTTGTTGACAGGCAAGACTTACCTAATGTCATTACATAAGAGATGTAACCCTTAAGCAGACAGATTAAGTTCCCTGACAGAGAACCATGAATCAGCATACAGAGAGACCTGGTTATCGGAGGGGGTAGGGACCCAGACCCCTACGAAACTCATCTATTACTCTATTATGCAACTATCACTGTGTATGTGAGTGTAGGTGTGTGTGATTGGCTTTGACAATATTACTTTGCTTAATACATACAGCCAATGAACTCAATTCCATGGAATGATTTTAACTGTGGTGTATGTACTGTATACCAGTGGGAAGGAAAGGCCTTCACGTTGTCATACAATTCTATCGGTCAGCTTCGGCTTAGTAGCCATAGAGTTACAGTAACACAGCTAATCCCTGGGGTTGCATCAAAGACAGCCAGACAGCAAGTTTAACACTCAGGAAAATCCCAAAGAAACATTGTTAACATATATTTTTGTAATCTTCTTAACCTATTTTCCAGCTTTGTGCCAGATACTAACACAGAGTCTGTTCTATTACTGTCCTGGGTGGCTGTTCCCTGCCAGGCGGAGGTGGTCAGCACAGAGACTGCAGCTGTCTTCGTACGTACAGATCATCTCACCAACAGCAGGAGGATTTGGCCATAACAATAGAGCTGTTGTACAGTTCATCAGACAGGACAGCCTGGTGGCTGTTAGTCCCCAGCTCTGTCCTGTTTCTGCCTAAAACAGTCAGACCCAGTCTCAGACCCTGCTGGGCTCTTACCACCGGGCCAGTCTGCTGTGACCTCCATTTCAAAACTCTACGACGTTTTTCACCTGACATCCTCTGTCGGCTTCTCCATTCTTCCGTGAACTGTCAGACAAATGATTGACAGACTCAAAGCATGTAGATGTATAACTGTTTCGGAATGAAAACGGTCTCAATTAATAAGTATTAGCATTGCTTATTTTCTCGGGGTATGATTTCTACGGAATATACGTCTGATGAAGCCATGTCAAAGTAGTTTGGATCATTTCAGCTGTTTAGAATTAGGGACTCTGTAACACTGAGAAACAGACACCACTATAAGGAAATGGTTGAAGTTTTTAAATGTTACAGTTTGAATGTTACATAAATCCAATATAATTTTTCGGTTGCCCTGGTTATCAAAAATATTTGGTGAGATACTTTCATATTCAAAGATAAAAGAGATTCCTCTCCAGTTCAAGACGGAAAAATGAGAAGAACAAAGAAAACTATTGGCTGGGAATCCGGATGGTTATCTGGATGGTTACCCATCAGAATCAGAATCTGATGAAAAGATGACGGATCTAACTTGCCCTACCCTTCGACACGTTTGTCTCATTAGCTAAGATGTTATGTCACACGCTCTCTCTCTCTCTCTCTCTCTCTCTCTCTCTCTCTCTCTCTCTCTCTCTCTCTCTCTCTCTCTCTCTCTCTCTCTCTCTCTCTCTCTCTCTCTCTCTCTCTCTCTCTCTCTCTCTCTCTCTCTCTATATTGTGTCCCTCTCTCCTCTCTATCATTTCCCCCCCTCACATTCATAGTTGTTGCTGCTGACTGGGAGCTAGGGAGTGGGTTGTGTTCTCGCCTGTTAACCCTCGTGCTGCCTTCGGGTCACATGACCCAAAGGTTCATAACGAACCATCGTTGTGTTTACCCAATTTTACCCAATACAAAAACAAATAAAAATAATTTTCTTTTAACCTTCGCAATGTGGGGGGTCTGAGACAGCCCAACGGTTAAAAGAAAATGCTTCACTTTGTTTTTGTATGCGGGAAAGTTGTCGCAATACGACGGTGGGTCACACGGCTGATGGGTCAGAACGACCCGAAGATAACACAAGGGTTAACAGGGATCCCAATGATAATAAGGACACGTGAGGTTGTTTTGACAGTCAAGCTGAGGAAGAGAAATTGTATAAATCAACTGACCCAGTACTTTCTTTCAATACACACACACACACCGAGAGTTTCAATTTCAAGTTTTTATTGTCAGGTGCACAGAACAACACACTGGGCACTGAAATTCTTGGGACAAGACAACGCAAGCAACCTAGCATAACATGACCTGGAGTCACCTGGAGTCAGGTGGCTGAGCGGTGAGGGAATTGGGCTAGTAATCCGAAGATTGCCAGTTCGATTCCCGGTCATGCAAACTGACGTTGTGTCCTTGGGCAAGGCACTTCACCCTACTTGCCTCGGGGGAATGTCCCTGTACTTACTGTAAGTCGCTCTGGATAAGAGCGTCTGCTAAATGACTAAATGTAAATTTAGAGAAAGATAGGGAGAGAGAAAGACAGAGAGAGAGAGAGAAAAAAAACTAAATGAGATAGAGATATATATATAGAGAGAGAGAGAGAGAGAGAGAGAGAGAGAGAGAGAGAGAGAGAGAGAGAGAGAAACATCACTTTGATGCAGCCTGCATTTTCCTAATTGGATTAGTTTAACCCTTGTGTTATCTTCGGGTCATTCTGACCCATCAGTCATTGTGACCCACCGTCGTATTGCGACAGATTTACTGCATACAAAGACAAAGTGAAGCATTTTCTTTTAACAGCTAGGCTGTCTCAGACCCCCCACATTGCAAAGGTTAAAAGAAAATTATTTTAATTTGTTTTTGTATTGGGTAAAATTGGGTAAACACAACGATGGTTCATTATGAACCTTTGGGTCATGTGACCCGAAGGCAGCACGAGGGTTAAGGAGGACAGAAGAACCCATTACCTCAACTTGGCTGTGCATTCTCCACTCAATGATATCCTCAGTGGGAGATGATTGGTCATGAACTATGCCATGTAACTCTCCTCTGTCTACTAAAGGTACCACTGGTATGCTCGTATTTGTGTATTTACGAGTTGGAAACTACAATAGTCCCATTGACTGTTCGGGGTGGATTCCTTCACTGTGTCTGGCGGAACAGGACATCCACACTGGGCTGCATTGTTGCTGTTTAGTACCTTTCCACTCGACTCACGTACGGATCCATACCTCCTGTGACAGGAACAATCATTGGAGTTAAAGGAGGTGGGTTCTCTCGCTGTGGAGCTGCTGACAGACTGACGCTCGGTGAGGAAGGCCACTAAAGCTTCATAAGCAGCTGGCCAATCATTTCTGGCCAACATGGAGTTTCAAATGAGCTTGTTATGACTTCTTCTATTGTGTTACATGAACGTGATTGCCTAGTGTTATTTAGAGTACATGAGCAAGGCACAGTGGTCTGATGGGATCTTAATTTATATAAAAAAATCAGGCTTAATCCCTTGACCTATTTTTATAAGGACTCCATGAAAAAGACCTGTCAATCACTTGTGTGATGTCCAATCACAGAGTAGAGAATGCATGTCTGTCTCAATGGCTGACCAGGAAAAATCCCACTGTTGGCTACTTCAGCGGTGGGCTGGTGCACGGTCTAAAAACCCATAACGTTTTTACCTGCCCTGTGTGTCTCTTTACCGGCCTTCAGTGTGTCATTTGGGCTGTGCATGAGAGCATGCTAAGTACGTGGTACTGGTCTCACTGGCCAATCACAACAAAATTGGTTCATGGTCGTCAACATTCAAGACTAATGCAAAAGTGCTCAGCAATGATCAACCCTCACCGATGGGAGCCCCCTCTCAGCTGGCCCCAGCAGATGAGTCTGTAGCTGAATTTCTTTCGCAGTGCACCAGTGGAGTGCACTCATTATTCTTCTATATTTTATTGATCTTTTATCAGAGTACATTCTTGCACTCACGGAGGCTCCTTCAAACCAGTGTTACACCAATCGCAAAAGTCCAGGTACTGCTTATCGACACTGCTGTATCTATCTGATATCTTAGTGGACACACATGAACCCAAATACACACACACACACACACACACACACTTTCAGTAAATCCAGAATTCACAATGCTCGTTCCTCATCTCCTGTGCCAAGAAGAGGCAGTCCTGCGAGGAGGGACAGAGAACAGAACAGAACATGTTGTAATTAAAGCTGTAATTTGACTCATTTACATCATTTACAGGGCTGACATTATTCTTTCCTGTTCACCTACATTATTAATGCCCTCCTGGCAACAGAACCTAGATAGACTTCAGTTGATGCACCCGTACACACACACACACACACACACACACACACACACACACACACACACACACACACACACACACACACACACACACACACACACAGACAAACATTCTCTTCTCCCCAACTGTTCACTGGATTCGGCAAGTGTTGTGCCATGCTGTGATGCATCGAAGCAACGCATTGAACCTTTGTTGCAATGACATAGTGAACTTACTTTGCATTTGGTTTGAAGCCGTAGCATGTGTCATAAAAAGTAAATGCTGTGTATGTTAGGAGATATGGGTTGGTAAATGAACTGTGATTGTAAAGTCCCAAGTTTGAACACGCATGGTGCACTAAAGTCTGAAGTATCCTAATCTCAAAGAAATGACAGTGGCCATGTCTTGTATACAGAACCCAAAGAGCATATCAAGCTGGGGACACACTGAGAAAGTCTGAAACAATACAAATTCAAACTGACATTCAACTATTTTTCCACTCAGCTGTGATAAATGTGATATTCACAATTGGATTTGGTCTGCTGCACACAAGGCTCTGAAAACTTGGAAAAAACTATCTGGAGATCAACTTTTCCAACAGGTTCCTTGTGTCAGCATGTGGTAGACGATGCAAAGTTTAGGAATTCCACTGTCCAGTACAAAATAAGGTACACCCTAATGTATCCTTACAGTTGCACACATTTATAAATGGGTAATGGGATCTTATTCACAGAAGTGTCAATAGAGCCTATACTAATATAGTAATGCAAATGCATCCAGTCTAAATCATGATACACTCAGCATGTAATTCACGTCTGTAGAACACCAGATGATGAGGCGTTTAATGAGGTACAACCATGTTGGAGAACAGTGTTATCCTCTTGACTTGTTTTTCCAACAGAGAGAGTGAGAGACAGACAGTTGTTCAGTCAGTCGAATTTTGATGTCTCTCTCTTTCATAATAGCTGGTGAAATTATTTAGACATTAACGTGAAGAGGCTGACCACAACATCTGAGCAATTGTATATTGCTGTGGACTAAAGTGTGTACTTCCAAGGAAGCTAGTTTGCACACAACTGTATCAAAAATAGCATTGAAATCCTGCTAAGAATCAAAGTGTTCAACGTTAGAGTTCTGTCTAAGTGAATAAGGGGAAATCTACCTTTCTCCTATATACATCATACATTAGCACTGTCAATGACACTCACAATGGGCCTCATTCAACAAATGTTCTTAAGAAATAATTTGTTCTCAAATCCAACTTACGCAGTTTTCCCGAAGATTCTGGCATTCATCAATGTTTTCTTATTTGGGATTTGTTCGTAAGAACAGAATTTACGCACACCCAAGGGCACTCTTGAGAGCTGACATGTTTGCGCAAAATAAGTAGTTATAGGCTACCGTTTACGTCCGTTCTAATTTAAAATTGAATATTTCTCTCCTTTATAATTTTGCAACTAATAATTTTCATTATTTTACACATAATTATATTTTTGTTTGTTTTAATAAATACACACTACACTCACACTTTGGCTGATTTGTAACGCACTTTGAATTGGCAATGTGTATGAATTGTGCTAGGCCTATATAAATGAACTAGCCTTGCTTTGCCTTCAATTCACATCAATGTTAACGGGGAACCTTGCCATCCAATAATAAGTGACTTATCACGGTATTTATAGGCCCAAATTAGGCTTATTCCGCACACTAGGACCTAGAGCAGTCCTCATGGATATTTGTAACAGTCCACTATCTTCTAGGCTATGTTTTGAAATATGTTTTTTTTGCTTCAGAATTCAGATTAAAGTTAAACCATTTCTTTTTCACTTCATCCGTTCTGCGCTCTTCTCCAGATACAGCGTTCACTGCATGAGTAATTGCATTCCATGCATCGGTTTTATTTACTGCTTTGTATCCACCGCTGACGCTATTAAATATGATGTTTCGTTTGTCGCTAACTTCTTGCAGCTGTACCTCCACTTCAGAATTACAAACGTTTTTCTGTCTTTTGTCGAGGCCTCCACTGTCTTTACCACTTCTTTTTGACATTTCTCTGAGTGTGCACACGGCCCTGCCATCTTAAGAACAAATTTAAGAAATAACTTAGGAAGATATTGCTGAATGAGGCCCAATGTAAGCAATTATCTTCTCATTAATAAGTACTCCATACTTTTGTGAGATGGGAAACATATTGTCCAGGATGTATCAATGGGAACCCGTGGGGACAAGTACAACCATTTATTTTTCACATTGTCCAAGTGGCTTTTGGCGTGTCTGTAATATTTGGCATTTCCAGAGTTCAGGTTGAGGTGACAGATGCTAGCTTCCCCCTCCAGAAACCAGACCACTGTTCTGATTGGGTACTGTCATTAAGGACTAGGCTGAGTACTAATGGCCCTGCTCATCTCAGAGTCCAGCTGCCTGGTGATATTGGATGGGATGTATAAATGAAGCAGCCTCAGAGCAGCTGAGGTAAAGATCATGTGGTTAGGATCGAGGCCACGCTGTGTTGTGAACTGATGTATCCAGTTTCCTTTCTGAGAAAGAAAGACAAACTATTTCACTTCAAATCATTTCAAGAGCTTCAAAAATGACCCTAAGACAGTATTTGTAAAGTGGTGGAGTACAGCCTTCATGGAAAATGAAGACATACACATGTTCTAATGTTAGGGTCACTCCAGGGAAATCCATCACATTTCAAGTTGAAAAAAGAACATATAGGGAGTTTTCTCTGCTGTTAATCATAGAGGCGGGTCATTTTTGACTCTTAAGACAGCATGAGGGGAAAATTGATCATTCGTCAAATCTGTCTAATATCACACAATTGAGGGGAAAAAACACATCCCATTATAAAAGAAGTGTTGTTAAATAGCATCGTTTTACAGTGACATCATCAGCTTAGTCTACCCTGCTGCAGTCCTGGTCATCCTCCCCATCTTCTGTTCCTCTGTTCCATCTGCCAGATGTAACAATAATGTCTGCTTATTATAATACACAGGAACGCAACACCTGCACAGGGACACAACATTTTGGCTGCATTTTCACAGGCCACTGAGTCTCATTTCTTTGGGCGGGCAGGGCTACACGTACGAGGCCACAAGCCGGGAACGAACACCGTGTTTCACTCCTGTGGACACAGGAGGTGGGATGAGGAAATGAGGGAGGGGGCAGGCAGGTGGACGTGTTGCCCAGGGAGAGGGCACGACGTACCGAAACACTGAAACAGGAGCACACCTTGCATGGTAGATGTGTCCCTTCTATGTCCTCCTACAGACTACGACTGCCTTCGAAGATACATGATGCCACGGTGCTGGAAAGGTCACCCGGACACAGAAGAGGCCCTACAGAAGGAGCAGCGGTTGTGTCCCTATCGGAGTGGCAGCTCACATACTCTGATGCTTATCTGGGCCTGTATCTTCCCTAGTTATCCTGAGTGTTTATACTGGTCTCCCTGGCCACAAAGCAGTCTGGGAACTCAGATGACCCGCTCACAAAGAGATCAAAACAGCAAAATCAAAGTCAGAAGGTTTAAAACAAAGAAAGATCAATTTGTGTGTGTGTGTGTCTTGTCGAGTGTGTGTGAGCATTGCTTTTATTTCCGTTTCCGTACATTTTGTTTTTCCAAACAGCCTGAACATTCGTCAGCGACGCAAAGAGAGAAATGCACTGTATTTCCTCCCTGCGGCAATCGATGTGTCACATTTATGTTGCATGCCGTTTCCCATCAAGAAAGCACAACCTCCTCACAACAAAATTGGATTTCGTTATTTGAGATTCCAATTTCTGAATAATATAATCCCAATTTAAGTGAACGCAAATGTCTACGTACTTGCTTTATGTGCAATTAAATAGGATGCGTCATTTCCTGACGTCTTTTATACAGTTGTTGATAAAAGTTATCGACAGCAAAGACCTGAAGGTAATCCGTAAAAGGATGCAAATTCAGTGCTTTGTGTTTCTAGGTGAATTTGAGTTGTAGCCAAATGGAGAGAGAGAGAGTGAATGAGTGTTGTCACACAGAGAGGAGCTGCAGAGGATGTCTTGTTAAAAGCCTCCAATCAGTCTGTCAGAAACAAACAGACTGTTCTCTTACCCTCTCTCATCACCAAACCAGCTATTACGTAATAAAGCCCAGAGACATTTATTTTCATCTCAGGCTAAAAGTACATCCAAGCCCCAATGTGGAATCCCTCATCCCTCAGCTCCTCTGTGCACATTTGTACACGGAACTCAATTAATGGCAGAGAGGAGAGGACAGAAAGAAAGAGAGAGAGAGAGAGAGAGAGAGAGAGAGAGAGGGGAGGAGAGAAAGAGAGAGACCCAGAAAATGCGCAGAAGAGATGAGGCGCCTGTTCACGCACAGGAACCCCTCACCTCACGGTGGGAAAATGGGGGAGGGGAGAAGCTATGGAGTCAACCCACCGACCAGAGAGATGGTCATGGATACGTGAGAGAAGCCCGCTGCTTTCGTAAGCTCAGAGGCCCCATCCACGAGTGTTTCTCCCATCGTGGGCCGAGCGCTGATTAAAAAGGACAGAGAAACATTATCCCCTGGTGCTTAGCAGATGCACTGGCCTTGGAGGGTGTGGTGCAGCTAGCAGGGGAAAAGGTTAGCGTATTGTAGGACGGGACACCTAGATCTAGCCCTTGGTAACAGTGAGGAGTGAACAGCCTGTTCTCACTACTGACCTAACATGCAAAGAGGAACAGCCGGTGCGTGTGTGTGTGCGTGTTTGATCGTGTGTGTGTCTGTCATGTGAACACCGTGAGCTGGTCGGCTTGTCTTACCCAGCGTCCTCCTTTCCCCCACCTCCTGTCAGTCCTGCAGCAGCAAGCACGGACGCTGACAACCTGCTACCTTCTGATGTACCAGAACCCTATGGACTCAGTTCTCCTCACACCCTGTGACCCCGGGGCAGGAGTCTCCTCACACCATGCTGCCCAGGGCACAGTTACATCTGCCTTAACAACACACACAAAAGCCCCCCATGAGACGTGGTTGTGTTTGGAAACGAAGAAATGCATATTGGGAAAGGATGAGGAGACAATCGACGCTCCTGTTGACTCTGTTTGAAAATGCAGTTCCCTGTCTTATCTCTGTAGAGGGCTGCCATAGAGGACTAATCCTATTTGCTGGTACATAGGCTGGCAGTGGGTGGTGAGAACTGGGATTACAGCTCCTTCCTTTGGAGACACAGAGCAAGAGAAATAGAGGAAGACAGAAAAAGAAAGAGAGGGAGAGAAGGAGAAAGAGAAGGAGAGATGACGACAGACAGGGAAGCAGAGACAATGGGTGCTTCGGTATTGGTTTTCTTCTGCAGTATTTTATCTTTAACATTTACAACAATGAAACAGTCCAGCGTTTTATAAACACATTTGTATTGAAACTGCCTTTTCAAATCTGTAACGGTGGTTTGAATGATCTAACGCATTAAATCTTCTATGTATTCTAAAACTGCTTCAAACTATATTGAATAGTGCATGTTGGACCAACTTTAGTGTTTGATTTGTGGACAGTGTTATATCAGAGAACCATTAAGTAGACCTAGCTCAGTCTGGGTCTATGTTTGCTGTCATAGAGTACAGAACAGCCCTGTCTGATAGCATCATTTTAGCATGGGCCAGAAGGAGCACAGTGTCTCTGCCGAGACAGACAGAGAGAGAGAGAGAGAGAGAGAGAGAGAGAGAGGGGTGGGGGGGAGGGAGATAGAGAGATGTGGGGGAGGGAGAGGTGGAGAGAGAGAGTGAGAGGGGGGAGAAGAAAGCGGGACGGGGAGAAAGAGAGAGAGAATGAAAGATTGAGAGAGAAAGAGAGAGAGACGGGGGGCCTTTGTCATGGTCGAGACAGGAACCCCACTCAAAGGAACACCGTCGCCACGGTCACTGAGTCAGTCAGAATGGGCTGGGGGAGTCACAACCGGCTGCTCTCCAGCCATGCTGACTCAATATGTCATATCTCCAAAAGTTACAACAGAGCACAGCGGAAGCCACAAGATATTAAGCACGTGAATCTCGTGGAAACACGACGGCGTCTCAGACATGAACCACTTCATCTCACCTACATGCCAGTCATCTTGTAGTTACGATTATGCTATTGTTGTACTGAGTCTGGTAGAAACACAGACCTTTTCATGGCACTGACCATTGACACAGAAATATTGTAAAAACTGTGCACTTCTGGTACGTCTTCTGGTGCTTCTGCTGCACTTAATATAATGCACTAATTGTACGTCACTTTAGACAAGTGTTTATTAAATGAATAAATGTATCAGTGTGACAGCGTTCTCAGAGCTCACTGGAAACCTGAACGGCTATTAGAGATAATTAAAGATAATAAGTCTGTAATATCTCTGAGCAAAGTGGCCAAGCAAGAGAACAATCACACTTCTGAACAGAGTGTGTTTGATACGCGCTTGAACAGGAACAAGGTAATTGGAGCGGACTGAACAAAAGCACACTCATCAGTGAAATGAAGTGCACCTTGGTCTTCAGCAACTGCACAAGGAAATCCAGCCTTTGTCAGCTTTTTTAGACACCAACCACACGCATGCCTAACATGCCCTCAAGCACACGCAGACACACGCAATCACGCACACATGCTTGTGTACACACACCCCACAAAATAGCTTCAGCTGTTTAACTGTGCTCCAGGAAAAACTCTCCCGGAGACCTGGTAAGTAAGTAAGTAAGTAAGACTTTATTTATATAGCACATTTCATACAAGAATTGCAGCTCAAGGTGCTTTACATAAAATCAATAAAAACAATAATACAAGTGATAAACAATTCAAACAAAAATAAAAATCCCAATAAGATCTCTGTTCAAGAGAGAAACCAACTTTAAACATGCATCTTAAAAGTAACAATAATATAATTAATAAAAGTAGGAAAACCCTTTTGAGATAAAATTACTTAAATGCTTCGGTAAAAAGGTAGGTTTTAAGCTGTCTTTAAAAAATGTCTAGTGTTTGCTTCCCTAATATTTATGGGTAATTTGTTCCATAGTTTTGGGGCGTAATTGACAAAGGCCGAATCACCAATCTTCTTATGACTGCTTCTGGTGACCTCTAATAGGCCTGCATTTGATGATCGCAGTGTTCTAGCTGGTGTGTAGTTTATAAAGGAGTTAGCAATGTAGCTAGGTCCTTGTCCGTGTAGAGCTTTGTATGTGAGGAAAAGGACCTTAAAGTCAATTCTGAAGGTAACAGGGAGCCAGTGTAAAGTAGCTAGGACAGGACTAGTGTGTTCTCTCCTTTTAGTTTTGGTTAATAATCTAGCTGCAGAATTTTGAATGAGCTGTAGTCTTTCAGTGGTTTTCTTGGGAATACCAGTGAAAAGTGCGTTACAGTAGTCCAGCCGGCTGGATATAAAAGCATGAATTAACTTCTCTGCATCATTTTGGTTTCTATTTTCTGGTGTCTATATCCAGTCAAACCCAGCCTCATTTTGACTTGATGCCCCATGAAGCTCACTTTGGAGGCTGACACAATGCCGGGTACGATAACACCTCATTATCCTGAACCATTACCCACCCTCCCTATCATCCGGCATTTAGGCCCAGAGAGGCTGGAAATACAGGAGGTTGGTTCACTGGGTGATGGGTGACATGGTAAATGGTGAGGTGCGATGATCACGTGACGTAGGGATGTTGTGCGAGTGGGTGTGTGGGTGTGTTTGTGGTGTGCAATGCACGGCATCTGAGCACGTGCAAACCCGAAATCTGCATGAGGCATCTATTATGTGGCGTTGTGCAGGTTACAGATGGACTAAAAGGGGAATGTGTGTATCGCGTCGCCTGCGCTGCTTCTGCCTGTGTGTGTGTGTTCGCACCTGTGTGTGTCCCCATCAAGATGTGCACGTGTGTGTGTGGAGGAGTGTGTGTGTGGGTGACTTTCCAAGTTGCCAGGTTGGAGCTCCATGAACGAGAGCAATGCTGCGGTGTTTCCAGCATGTGACTAATGCAAGGTCTGGAGTGTTACACTAGGCCAACTCCCCGCTCATCAACGTCAGGACACACGTCACACGCATCCTGGTGTGCCAAGGTTTCAAGTCTGGGTGGCAACAGCAGCATTTGCGAGTGTGTGTGCGCGCGGGTGTGCTTGTACATGTGTGTGTGTGTGTGTGCATGCGCACAGCAGGTTGGTATGTAATTAGTGTTCATCCCAAGCAGCACTTTAATACCTAATCCTTACCTCTCTCCCACATCTCTTTCTCTCTGTCTATCTCTAAGGTTATAGAAGTAGCCTCTTCCTTATCTGCTAATACCAGAGTGACGTACCAAGCAGCACTTTAGCTCTGAGTAACTCTTTTGTCTGTTTCATTCCACATGGCAGGCCTGTGTGTCCAGTAGCCAAAGCCACTTTCATCTCCTCCCTCTCTTGGTCTCTCTCGTCCCAGCATTACAAGCTTTCTCATTGCCACATCGCAAAGTTCTACATCTAAGAAATGCGTTTCCATTATGAACCCGTTGGTAAATCGCATTCATTTCCCAGGCAAACATGCTTACATGGGCACATACACGTGCACATTAACACATAAGGAAACATTGAACGTCATTTTTTTTTCAACAAAAACAAACTGAAAGAAAGGCAGAGAGAGAAAGAGAGCAAGGGAGTCCCGTCAACCGTTCAGACTTCGCACCCTCTCCTCCCTCTCATCCTGTGTGTCTGAGTGTGGTGTCTGAGTGTGGTGTGTGTGTGTGGTGTGTGTGTGTGTGTGTGTGTGTGTGTGTGTGGGAGTGTGTCTCCTTGAACAGTCTGGCCGGCCAGGGGAACATTAGGCCAGGGCCTCAGCCTCTCTTGTCTGACTGGTGAACTGGAACCGAAGGACCTGGAACAGTCATTACCAACAGCAGCTGTACATGGTGTGCCAACTAAATGACTGCTAGGTCAATACAGTATGGCTGGGATCTTCCCTACGCACTGCCTTAATTACATATAATAGGTGCTGGCGTCTCGGGGTCCATTTGTGTCTGTTCATCTGGACAGAGGTACATTTCGTCTAAGCTGTGAGTCAACAGACATTTCTGGAGAATAAATAGTCATATACCAAAATGCATACACACACACACATGCACACACAGACAGGCACGCTTAAATGTACGGAAGCACCTAAGCTCTAAATGCAAATTGAAGACGTGTACTTCAGGGTTGCCAGTTCAGCAGATTCCTCCCTCCCTCCCTCCCTCCCTCCCTCCCTCTCCCCAGTTTGGAGAATCATCATCCATTAGTGAAGAGGATAATTTCCTGTCCTCAATTCCTGGACTGAACCCATGCTTGAATAAACATGTGTGTGTGTGTGTGTGTCAGACACTGGCCTGGATCAGGGTGGAACTCTGTGCCCTCTCCTTGTTTCCGACCTCGGGGAACCCTGCTGGCCTGTGTTGTCCAGGTGCAGAGATGAATAGACATTCAGATACTGATCTCCTCTGAGGTTCAATAACAAGTTGCTTGAGGTCAACACAGTTCTATCCAGGGAGTTAAACCAGCCAATAAAACCATTTCAGTGATGCAAAAAACATCAGTGTGTTTGGCAAAGGAGCATGGGAAACTACATTTATATGCCATGTTAGGGAGTCAGATGGCTGAGCGGTGAGGGAATCGGGCTAGTAATCTGAAGGTTGCCAGTTCGATTCCCGGTCATGCCAACTGACGTTGTGTCCTTGGGCAAGGCACTTCACCCTACTTGCCTCGGGGGAATGTCCCTGTACTTACTGTAAGTCGCTCTGGATAAGAGCATCTGCTAAATGACTAAATGTAAATGTTGACAAGAATGCTTACATTTGTCCAATACATATTTGGATGCCTAAAATGCTTGGTGTTATGGCTGGTGGTTTAGACACAGAACTTCTTTCATGCCCATGTCTCCATGTTGTGTCACATGTGGAACTCTGGGGCACGACTGTAGTCATGACAGCCGGATGGTTGGGGGTTGGGTAGGTGAGTGGTGCCGGGCATCATCATTACCTTCTCTTCTACACTGTACAGACCAGTCAGGCTCAT
Source organism: Osmerus eperlanus (assembly GCF_963692335.1). NCBI lineage: Eukaryota > Metazoa > Chordata > Actinopteri > Osmeriformes > Osmeridae > Osmerus > Osmerus eperlanus. The sequence continues at coordinate 5,289,371 of NC_085019.1, forward strand.
GTGGCCAAATGGGGGTCTAAAAATACACCCTGCTATTCAATTTGTCCCTCTCTAATGCTTCCCAGTCTTTCACCTAATGTTGGATTTAATGATTTATTTTTTTTAACACGAGGTGAGGGCAAATATTATTTTCCTTTTTTTCAACATTGATGGAAGCCTCACCAAGGGCTATAGACGGCCAATTTAATCTTTTGTATTGCAATTGTGTGATAGAATAAATGTGACAGAGAAGGCAAAGAGAGAGGGAAAGAGACAAAAGAGAATGAAAGAGATTGAAAGCGCGAAAGAGTGACAGGGAGACAGAGAGAAAGAGCAAGAGAGAGAGAGAGCCCATTAGACTTGGCTTGGTTCTACTCTGTTTTCACACCAAATGGAGTAGTCTAATGAGTGATGCAATTACGGCCCTTTACAAAGTGCTGAGTGCTTATGTCAGTTAATGGAAGAAGCTGTGACTGAAATTGTTTAATTCATGATGGGAACATTGTCTTGCATCGTAAAGATGACAGAGCACTGAAGTCAACAGTACAGTCTGAGAGAGAGCTGGACAGAGAGAGGAAGAGAAGCAGAGAGAGAGAGAGAGAGAGAGAGGGAGGGAGAGAGAGAGGGAGGGGGGGAGGGAGGGAGGGAGGGGAAGAAGGAGGAGGAGGGAGGGAGGGAGGGAGGAGAGGGAGGAGGGAGGGAGGGAGGGAGAGAGAGAGAGAGAGAGAGAGAGAGAGAGAGAGAGAGAGAGAGAGAGAGAGAGAGAGAGAGAGAGAGAGGGAGGGGGGGACGGAGGGAGGGAGGGAGGGGAAGAAGGAGGGAGGGAGGGAGGAGAGAGAGAGAGAGAGAGAGAGAGAGAGAGAGAGAGAGAGAGAGAGGGAGGGAGGGGACGGAGGAGAGGGAGGGGAAAGAAGGAGGGGAGGGACGGAGGACGGAGCAGAGAGAA